>NC_036642.1:7707633-7962236 GCF_002806865.2 Cucurbita pepo subsp. pepo
TTTTTTTTTTTTTTTTTTTTTTTTTTTTTTTTTTTTTTTTTTTTTTTTTTTTTTTTTTTTTTTTTTTTTGAGTTCTTCACCTCCTTGACGAGGATGGCAGGCCTAGCACCCTGTTCTTCAGCATGTTCATTCCGGTCGGTGAACCCCCCCACAGGATACCCATGAACTCTAGAGTTACCTTATGCCACAACCAACAATTCTACGCTAATAGCTGGGCCTCCACGACCCCTTCTCCCACCCTAGACTCTGCCACAACTCTTCAGGGTTTGTGACCCACAGTTTGTTCGTGTGCTGGCAGGTTGGACGTCTTCTCAGCACGGACGACGACATGGCTAGCCTTAGATGACATCGTGCTAGCCTAGCATGCAATCGTGATTGATCTATTTATGGCATTCACGTCTAACATGGTTTCGTTTCTCTAGCGATGTTATGTTTTATGTTTTGGTTTTAAGACCTTTTAGAATTTTAGTTCTTTTACTTACCTTGAACTTTTACAACGATCAAACTATGTTCGAATTTTGGCTGTCATTTCTGTAACATCTATCGTTTTAACGAACGATGATCAAAATTGTTTGGAAAATAACTTAAGAATTAAAATGGAAAAAAGTTTAGTATGCAAAACTATGAAAAAGTGCCATAATCAAAATTAAAAAGAAAAAAAAAAAAGAACAAAATAAAAATTGAGGAAGTGTTAGGTTAATAGTGGGAAGACTTGAACTTGGCGTACTAATTTACAACAATGGTTCTCTTTCATTTAAAGATGAAATTTGAGCGTTCGAGAGTTGAGTAGTCAAAGAGGGGCTCATTCCCATCAATCCATTTTTATATTTAAATTTTCTATATTTCGTTTTGTAATTAAATTTTGAATCCGATTGCCTCGTTTGTAATAAATTTGAACAACATTGTTTTTTAATTTGATTTTTTTTTTCATTTAGTTTTGCCTTTGTTTGTCTATTTTTATTTTGATTTAAATTTTATAAGTTTTTCATTTTTCATTTTTCATTTTATTTTACTTTTTTATTTGCTTTTAGTGTTTATTTGTTTAGTCACGGTCCAAGTTTTGAATTCTTGAAAATCACGTCATATGTGGAGTACATACAGTATTTTAAGACCGAAAGACTTCTTCATACTTATGAGAATTATCCTAGGCTCTTCTCATGGGCCATAGTGACTCAATGTGCATTTAGCGCAATGTTAACAAAGGACCTAGATAGACATAAAACATAGAGCTAAGAGTACCTAAAAAAATCCTCCCGTTATGAACTCTAGGAGGGTTAGAAGGCTACTTGGAGGAGGAATGTAAAGAGCTCTGGTACGTATGAGCATGAAAAGAGGAAGTTTACTATTGTTAAAGCAGGTAGTATACTGTTATAACCCAAGAGGGGTATGAACATGTAGTTTACTATTATAACTTGAAAATACGATATATGTGGAGTATAGTTTCCATTTTAAGACTAAATGACTCCTCTATACTTATGAGATTTACCTGAAATTCTTTTCTATAGGCCACAATGACTCGAGGCACAATTAGTGCAAGGTTGACAAGGGACCTAGACAAACCTAAAACATAGAGTTAAGAGTATCAAAAAACCCTCGAGGGGGTTAGAGCACTTCTTAGAAGAGGTATATAAATAGGTACATATGGTCTAAAATTATGTTATAAGGAATAAGTACAACGAGAACATACCAGTAGCTTGTTTATTGAATATTTTTAATACTCGTTGTTGCTACACTTTCTTTTTCAAATAATGAGTAGATGACTGGCCATAGTGAGACGTGCTGTAACGTGCAGCTATATTGTGGACCCATCGACCCGAGTCTTGCCATTCGACATCAATTGTTGGAAGAGAAATAAACGTAGCTCTTCATTTGGTATCCGAAAAATGTAGGGTTTGAGTTTGGATGAGAAGCTTCCACATTATTAATTCTTGTTGGAGATGAATGATATGAAAGGAACAATGTTGTACACAACAAATCACATGAGACCAAAATTCCCTAATTCGTAGGTAGCCTCAAACTTGCATCAAGGTAACCTAGCTAGCTTTTAATATTATTGTTATAAAAAAATAATTTTATATAATATGATAATAATTAATTATTAATACACCTAAGTCAAAATTGACATAAGATGTCCAAATTTTTAGAACTTAAAATTATTAAAACCTACTCTTCTTAAATAATAATAAAAAGCCTATAATATATTAATAATATTTATTTTTCAATAATTTCAAATAATTCTCTCCATAAACAACAAAATATTACATATTAACAAAGTTCATCGAACTTAGAAGTTAATAATCTCACGTACTAGCAAAAATAAATATTTGAACTTTTAATTTCTTGATTTAAAAAATATATCTTAATTTTAATTTAAAAAATTAATACTCCTTTTTCAAAAATGTTCCCTCAGACAATAACAGAAGCATGGAAATGAAAATATTAGCATTATTATTATTTTTCCCTTTAAGAACAATAAAATAAAATAAAAAAGGAAAAGAAATAAAAAAAATAAAAATAAAAAATAAAAGAAATTTGCCCTTTTAGAAAACATTGGAATGAGGCATTTGGTGGCTTTGGCAACGGCTCTTTGTTGTCAAAAGAAGAGGTACTTCGTTGGCCCCCCTTTCACTTTTCCCCAATATTTATGTGGGGGCTCTTTTCCATTTATTTATTTTTTATTTCTATATTTATTTCGTCCCTGTCATTTGAATAATATACGAGATTCTTTGAACTATATTTTCGACGTGAGATAAGCTTAGCAACATTTGATATATATCTTCGACTACGAGTCAATAAAACTTAGAATTGTTGAGGATGGTTGATAGTGAGTCCCACATTGACTAATTTAAAGAATAATCATGGGTTTATAAGTAAAGAATTATGAGACTTATGCTCAAAGTGGACAATATCATATCATTATGGAGAGTCGATAAAAAAAATTGTTTATAATGAAGTTTTAAATTTTATAATCATAAAATTAGATTAGATGATGTAATTGAAAGGTTAATGATATTGTTTTGAAAATGTTTGGCATGTTGATGAACACCAATACATTCCTTCTAATAATTGCATAATTGCATGAATTCAAAAACACATTATAGCTAATGAAACGAATCTCCTTACTTTTGCATCGATTTTTCTCCATTTTTATGGTTCAAGTTTCATTAAATATTATAGTTAAATGGAAAGGGATGCACTTTTTGTTGAGCACAAAACATGAGGAACATTGAGAAAAGTTGTGAAAAGAATGATACCAAATGGAAGAACAATGAACATTTGGTCCACAAATTTACTAAAAGTTACAAATCTAATAATAATAATAGTAATGATAACAAGAATTTCTTTTGATTCCCTATATTTTCATCAATCTTATCTATTCAACCTTCATGTCATTCATTAATCAACAATATCAATGTTGACATGAAATTGTATTGATCTAGACTTGTTAACTTCTTTTAGCAATATATGCTCTTAATCTACTATTCGTTAAATTGACATATAAACTATCTAAATTCTTATTAACGTCAAATGCTCCATCAAAATCAAATCAATTTACGAGACTAAAACGGAATTAAATGTTGATAATTGTTAAGAGTAATCTTACCTTGGCTAACATTAGTTTATAAATAAGAAATAGTATCTCCATTTGTATTAGCAAACTCACAATATCAGGATATCCATCATTCTTAATATGGTATCAAAATCGTTCCTCTAACTTAGCCATGTCAATAGAACCCTCAAGTTTCGACCAAAGAAATTGTGAGTCTCGAAGATCTAGTCAAAAGTGACTCAACTGTGTTGCAAAGAGTTCTACATTGGCTAATTAAGAGAAAGTTCGAGGGGATGATTATTGAGAGAGTCTCACATTGACTAATTAAGGGGAAGATCATGGATTTATAAGTAAGGAAGACTATGTCCATTGGTACGAGACTTTTTGGAGAAACCAAAAGAAAAGCCATGAAAACTTATGCTCAAAATGGACAATATCATATCATCGTAGAAATCCATCATTCCTAACATTAAAGCAGCATCAACAATTTTTCACTCTCTATTGACATATTGAGGTTGTTCGAGTGTAACCCATAACTCGAATGACACAAAGTTAAATTTTTCACGATGCATCGATAAGTTCAAACTTTTACGAACATAAACTAGCAAAAAATGGTAAGATCCCTCACAAAATAGTAGAAACAAATTGGGAGAGACGATAAAAGTGGTCAATATTTGTAGGGAAGATAATGAAAGGTTTTATAACAAATCACGCTTAATTCTTTATGTTAATAACTTTTAGGCAACAACGTTGAGAGACCAATCAATGAGTGTTGACCCCACAAATAATCAAATATTAGGTTAGGACAGCTGAGATAAAGGCAGACACATCCAATCATCACAAACACATTCTTATTTCATTGTGTTTTTATTACTTTTTCTTCCTTTTTTGGTGATCTCTTTGTTAATTAAAATCCAAATATCAATAACTTTGATTTTCATCATTTTGTTAAATTAAAAGTTATTGACCCAACCGTTTAATATGTTTGAATCCTAAGTCTTGAATGTTTGAATGTACCGAACAATGAATCATAGAAGATCTAGAATTTGACTTGTCAGTTTATGCTTTGTATAAATTAGTAATTGATATGTAATATGAAAAGTGATGTTGTTCTCTTTGAACTTTTTCTTTCGAGATTTTCCTCAAGATTTTTATGAAGCATCTGCTAGGGAGAGATTTCCACGCTATTATAAAGAATGTTTTGTTATCCTCTCCAGTTGATGTGGGATAATTCAAATTCCACCCCTTTGAGGTCTAGTGTCCTTCAATTGATGAGGGGTCTCATTATTATCTTTCTCCTGTGAGCATGCAAACTTCGATGAACTCTAGCACCAAAGACAACCACAAGGGTCCTTCGAGTGATACTTTTCTCCCTCGCACATAACATCTTTGCAATGACACATGTTATTACAATTTGATTTTTGAGGCTTCAAATCATGAACTATGGCGTGGACTGACCAATGGACAACTAAAAATACTATAAATTTTTTGGGGAATTTTAAAAAAAATATAACATTAAATAAAAACAAAAACATATATAAATTAAAAGTATTGGTAACCCCAAAATTTAAAAAAAAAAAATGGATTGTAGCTATCTAAGTTCTGGGAAGTCTAAAGAGTTCTCATGCATGTCACAAACTGAATATGAGTTTGGAAGTCATTCTCATACTTGCATCAAACCCAATTGAGGTCTAAAAGTAGCTCATCTATTATGGTGCTCGTGAATCTCCTAAATAACTAGTCTGAGTTCTAGAGTGAACCAACTTTTCTGTTCATCTTACTTAGCTAGCTTACATTACCTTGAAAGTAAATGATCGGTATCCTAAATTTAGAAGGTGCGACCTCATCGTAGTTCCCAAACATCATCTTTGTAAGGTTAGCTTTTGCCTCTTTGTTAGGACCTTAAAGTCACATTAAACTTAGAGAGCTACCCCGTATACCGGCAAACTACTAAGTTGATCTGTGAGGTCCCTCGCCCCCTCTCAGGATGAGTTTAAGGACTAGTGACCTTATTCAAAAGACACTTGACTCATATCCACTCACGATAGTGGTACCTGAAGTAGTTTCGGCGCACTATTTTATCTGACCGATCTAAGCCAAGCTCAATAGTACATGTTTCTAAATACCTACCGCTCGATAGCAATGATAAGGTACCAAGAAGAAGTCTAGCTAGTCATACCGTTCACAACTACTATTATGCCTTGTAAGTTTTCTTAGTCTTTCCTAAATGTACTAGTGATTAACTAGGTGCCTTAGGACTTCTTGACGAATTAAAATTTAGACTCTCCTTTCTAAGAATTTTTGGACTAGCTCTCCGACAAAAATATATGATAAAAAGATAGGTCACACCTTTAACCATGATTGCATGTAACTGCTGTTTTTGACTCGAACTATGGGAATATTTATTAACTAACAATATTAAAATAGGTGACAAATTCCAATTTTATTTATTTTCTTTTGAATTTCCTAACAAATTAAAATTGGATTTTTTTTTTATTATTATTATTTGAAAGTGTCGAAATTAATTAGAAACATTTTGATGTAAGAAGTTGAGGGAGTGGTCGAGCAGAAGAGAGACGGCTGCTATGCAATCTCCCAACAAAAAAAGGACGTTTATGGTTGAAATGGAATAAGCTCTGAAAATGAATCCCCATCCAATTAATACCTTTCTCTTCAAATTTTAATCTCATCATTTCCATTCATTCTTCATTTAAAATCTTCATCTAATACTTTATTTCATACCCATATCAAATTATTTAATTATCTATGTCATTAATAATAATAATAAAAAAATTAATATATTTATTAAACACAAAATAATTAAAAATAATTGGTGTTGAGAACAGCACCGTGAATACATTCTTCATCTCCTTTCCTAATCAATAGATAGAAAATAAACATTCTCTTATAAATATATGTTTTTAAATGTTTTTTTTTTTAAATAAAAGATTATATATATATATATATATAATTTATATGGGTGTGTTAAAAGAGGTAAGAATATATAATGTCATGACGTAAGCCATGTTCTTGTGAGCTCAAAGATTACCTTCTAAGGATTAAAATAAAGGTTACTTAATATCTCTCTCACACACATATAATTTTCAAATTAATTAAAACTTAAGCTTCAAATACTCTAATTAAAAATGATTAAATTAATAATAATACTTTTAAATTAAGTTAATATTTTAAAAAATAGAGTCTTTTTAAAAATATTGTTTAGAGTTTTTGGTTGAATTTAATAAAATGTTCCTATTACCAAAAAAAAAAAAATTACTCTATAATTTTAATAAAAAATAATAATTTGTTTCAAGAAACAAATTAGAAAGTTGAAGTGCTTGTTTTAGTCTCTAATATGAATGCTTAACTTATAATAAAATAAGTATATAGTTTCCCCCTCTTTCAAGAAATAAAGTATGAATTATTTTATATATTAGACCAACTTGTAATAAAAAATTTAATTTATTTCTTTTATTTTCTTAATTTTGTTTTTGAATTTTAAAGATGAGGAGATTCCATCACATGGTGGCAACCCTCCACCAGATTCCCAATCATAATTTTCATATTTTTTTTTACCTTTGTGATTTTCATTAATTTATCACTTTTTATTTATTTATTTATTTAAAGATAATATTTATGTAAATTAATCAGTGTTTTTAATACCAATCACTCAATCTTGTTGGTGGGGCAAATGTATCTTCCAACCATAATGTTAGTTCAACTAATAAATATATTATTCCCTCTTTCCTCTTTTGTACCAAAAGTATTCAAATTTTAAATGTAAAAACTCCCAACTTTCAAAATCACAAACCTATAACTTTTTATCTCAAACAAAACTTTCATTATTAAAATTTATAATATTTATCTTTACAAATGCTCGGAAATAAGAGAACTCCTCATTTTATTTAAACTTTAAATACTCAACTCACGTGCTACTTCTGTTTCAAGTTAAGGCAAGATATTCATGTACGGCTGACAACGACATCACAACTCGAGATCATGACACATTCATAGAGTAGTTGTATTTATTTTCTTAGACTTAGGCTCTAGTGTTTTCAAAACACATAAGTCCATGGCTTTGTTTTAAGATGAATGTAACGTTTTATGAAAGTTTAAATTAAATATTTCCGTATTTAATGTTCATACTATCTATACAATGGCAACCTTAAATATAGTAGAAAATTTCGAATCGTTACGAAGAAATGAAAGAAGAAAATTAAAAAAGTAGTCAAAATACGACTTAGTAAAAATAACTTCAAATGTTAAAGAGGGTTAATGTTACTTTTTAACCCTTCAAAATATTCTATTAACGATTCACGTAATTATAATTTTAAATATTTTTAAAAAATTTAAGGGTTTAATGAAATTTTTTAAAATTTGGGAGGTATTTTTTAAATAGATTATTTTATTTATTTTTAATTAATAATTTCAAAAAGTATGAAGTTGTCACTCACCTCGTTACTTTCATAAATGAAATTATAAATTAAATATATAGATAATAAAAATAAATAAAATATATTTGTAGATAAAGTCGCATGAAGTTTTCAAAAAATTGAAATGTTTCTTAGACTTTAAGGCGAAAATATACTTAATTATTTTTTATTTCAAATATATTAAAATAACAAAAAATATATATATAAATAATCACAACTTGAAAATGGTTGAAAATATATCACAATGGGAACCAACAAACGGCACTCAAAAAGAGTCTAACTAACACATGAGATGCACGTGATCTTGATTAAAGAAAAAGCAGGATTTTCAAAAAGTCAAAATTGGTTTTATTCGTCAGTCAACGGTTTGGATTGCAGCTATTTCTTTTGACTTTTTTTTTTCCTCCTAAACTAATAATAACTTATTAATAATTATAAATATAATAAATAAATAATAATCATCAACCCTATTTAAATAAATTTAAATTTATTATATTTGGTTAATTTTTCTAAAATATAATAAAAATGTTGGTTCATTCATCAATATCAAATTCATATATATATGAAAAATGAAATTTTACTTTAACCAAAGTTTTCATGAAATTCTTGTGTGGGAAAACTTTATTTTATGTTCATACTCACTTTTCTTCGTCTTTCACCTATATCACATGCAATCACATTCTTCCTCTCTCCATATATATATATATATATATATATGTGTGTGTTTTTAGGGAATAAATTATTATCTTATCATATCATTCTCATTACTTCATTTCTATGGGTCTTTTTAAAAATAATAATAATAATAATAATAATGAATGTTTTGTTATTCATATTTTGATGTAAGGTTGATGATCTAATGATTACGTATAATTATTAGCATAATTTAGATTATCGAAAAAGTTAATTACCTTAACACTCGTAAATTTAGAGATACATGAATGAATTAATACAAGATTCGAATAAGAGCGATCTTGAGAATAAAACGACTAAGAAAGGTTTAAGAGAATGAAAGTTATATGTATACCAACAAGGTGCATCTTTCTCTTTCTTTTCGATAACTCATTCATAGGAATTTCAAAGTTAAGTGTACTCTGCCTTAGAGTAATATTATGTTAGGTGGTCTCTTCGAAATTCTCCTAGGAAGCATGAGAGTAGAGGACAAACATGCTGAAAGGACTCGTATTGGTCTGTGTTTCTTTTGGGAAGTATGAGAGTGGATGACAAAACATATTGAAATGACTAATGTTTGTCTATGTTTTAGAAGCGAGAAGTAAGTAACGTGATCATGTCACAAACAATACGGTTAGTTATAGAATGTTATTAATCTTTATACTTGTATGAGTTTATATTAAATCTTAGAACACGTAGCTATGAATATATATAGTGCCTATAAAAGTGCATTGCACATTAAACTAAGCAAACAAGAGATTATAGGGACATCCTGTGCTCCATTTGGAGTATTATAAAAATGTCACATCTTAAACTCCTCCATGTTAATGGATCTTCTTAGCACCTACAAAGCTACCTATAAAGATAGATCATAGTAGAACCATTTCTCGAATCTTGGTTGTATTTATTATTGCATCCACGTGTGTATGTATACTTTATTAACCTAAATTCTATAGATCATAACTCTCTATTATTGTCAAATGTTTTGTGATGAAATCTTTTTTCAATCGTGTTGTTTGAAAGTGACTTTTAATTTTTCTTTAACAAAATCAATACATGTTTACAAGATCCTATTAAAATCTCAACTAGAATTAATAATAGAATGTTTTTAACTCTTATTTATTTTATTTGTTCTTTTGTTGGGTCGTTTTTAAAGATGTTTTCAAAACGCGTAAGTTTATGGATGTGTTTTAAGATGAAGGTTATGTTTTATGGAATTTAAATGAAGTTTTTCGCATTCAATGTTTATGGTACAGTAGCGACTTTAAATTAAGTAGAAAATTTCGAGTCGTTGCAGAAACTTTTAGGTTCGGTTCTCCATCATTTATTGGCAAATGTCTGAGATTTAAAAGACCATATCTGTAACGTTCGTTATTATTCAAAAAAAAATTCACGTCAGTCGTCGGTGGACGCAAAAATTTCGATGACCGTCGTGGTGCCAGAATTTTCACGACTCGAGCTGAAACACGACCTCGCAATCCCCATGGATTGCCATACACCATCTTAGACTTCAACACGCTCCCAAAACACCTGCAAAAGAGAAAACACAGAGGAAAAGAACGAGAGATAGGAGTTTGACGAAGTTTTTTGGTGAGTTGAAACCCACGAACCCGTAACCAAAACGGACAAACTTAACGACGAAACGCTCGATTCACGCCACGAAAACGATCCTCGACGACTCTACGCAGATCCAATGTACGCTTCATGTTCCCCTACGTACATCCTATCAGTATCAAGAGAGAGGTCTTGGTTTCCTCAGAGCTTTGTAGATCTGTGGATGTAGGCGTTTCCGGGACACAAAAATGTTGGAAAAAGGAAGAAGAGAGGCTGATAGAGAAGTAGAGGAAGAAAATGGAGTCGACAAATAGAGGAGAGAGAAAAGTTGCCGGAAAATCATGTTGTTAATACCATAGAATATTTGCTAAAACTATGGCATGGTAGTAAAAGTTCTTTATTTACCATCATTTACCTAATCAAATAAATCACAAAGAATATGAAAAGAGTAATAAATGGATACAAGATATTTGCATATCTAATAAAGGACAAATATGATACCTATAATAAATTGTAATGGAAGGCTAAATATCCTCAATCATAAAACACATTTGCCTATAATAAATGGTCAAATACGATACATATAGTAAACCAATAATTCAAGGTTAAATATCCTCAACAATGTCTTTGATAAGTAATCACTTAAGATAGTCTGTGGTCTTCTGCTTGGACAATGATGTCACGAGAGCCCACAAGTAGGTTGTTTTCAGGTATATTTGTATACTCATTCCTCTCTATATTTTCCTTTTCATGTGCATGACAATATTAGTCATAGCGAGAAGGTGCTCGGGAGTTCATTAGTCACAATAGAATATTGACTCGAGACATCAGACTAGTTCTTATATGTAGTCAACATTTCAGTACACATCATGTATCCCGATCTCATTCCCCCTTTACAAGGATAGAACATATATAAACACATGTTTTTATTTTACTGTAAAATTTACACCTGTTTGTACAGTTTTAGATTTGCACGAAATTTTGTAGTTATTTTCTTATTGTCTTCTCAATCTTTCATCTTACGGGTCTGTTAATCACATTCAGTCTTTTGAATTAGTCTTGATATAATATGTATTATGAAGAAAAAAAAGTTCCATAACCTTCACTTAATCTTACGTATATATTAATAAACCAACATGAAAAGTAGGATAGTTTACAACTTCATAATTGTTCATTTAATCATGACAACAACATAATAATCTCAAAAGCTATGAATTAAATTAAATAAAGAAAGATGCTTACAAATTATTAATTATGATTAAATCCAATCCAAGCAAATAACCCAACTTGAAAAGGAGAGCTTTTGAGAAAGATGTATATTAAATTCACCATTGCATGTGCTCCATACATTATAATATAAAGTTTTCATGGAAACATTATATGAAAGGATGTTTTATTCTTCCTTTAGAGTAACAACTTTATGTTTATAAATTATTCTTTTCAATTTAAATATTGTTTGAACCAAAAAGAGATATTGTTTTAGCATTTTATTATAAGAAAATCTTCGAGCTATTTAGGCTTTAATATTAAAATTGAGGGTCATATCATACTATATTGTATTATTTGTAGGCTTAGATTTTGGTCATTGTCAAATCATGCGTGACATGTTAACCATTGCCAGTGATAGACTCGAACATCCTATGGTCCTAATACGAATTACTTTAGGAATTGGGTCACTAAAAAAATTGAGAGGATTTTGTGACTGTCCCATTCTTAGATTTGTTTCTTCAATTTCTTTTATTTTAATGTTATTTTAGTTTGTGGAGTTCGATATTTAATCTCTTTTGGACTCTAGACTAGAATATTTTATTTCATAATGATTCGATTTTAAAATTTAAAGTTTTAGTTTTTATACTTCTCTTAAGAAACTAAGTCTATTCCCGGCCACATCATCGTCCTCCTTCGTTAGTACCAATTGCAAATCTTCGGTCGTTTATCCATGAATCAATACCCTCATGTTGGAGTAGTCGTTATTGCTTCGGGTTCGTACCACCGTTGTTGTCAAGAGACTACATGCTGTTGAAAGGATCAACACACATTTTGGAGTGAATCCATGGGTGATGGAGCATAACGACTCATGCCCAAGATTCGGATTAGGATTCGAAATCCTGATTCAACTCTTGATGGCCCTTACATTCTCTCATGATATGGTCATGTTACTTACTTTGATTCTAAGTGTGGAGACTATTCTCACATATCAGCACATGTAGCATGTTTTGTCCCCACTCACGTGTATAGTAAAAAAATTCTCAGGAGGTTACTCAACATAAAAAAATTCTTAGACTTAGACTAGAGTAGGATGTTTTTAACTTAAACGTTCATTTATTTTATTTAGTCTTTCGTTGTGTCGTTTTAAAGATATTTTCGAATATGTAAGTCCATGAAAGTGTTTTAAGACAGTTATGTTTTATGAAGAAGTTTAAACAAGTATCTTTATATTCAATGTTCATGATATGTATATAGTAACGACCTTAGATTAAGTAGAAAATTTAGGGTCGTTACAGCTGTCATGACGGTCGTTTTATGTGTTTGCATTTAACCCTAATACTGGATTCACTTGCTAAGTATTTCTTAAAATACACAAGTCACATGTTACTTTTATTTCAGGTAAAGACAAGACATCGCAACTCGAGACCATGACACATGCATAGGGTAGTCGCATTTATTTTTCTAGACTTAGGCTAAAATAGGATGTTTTTAATTTAAATGTTTTTTTTTTTTGTTTTATTTAGCTCTTTCACTTTCATAGACGGTTTCAAGCATGTAAGTTCAAGGTTGTGTTGTAAGATAAAAGTTATGTTTTACGAAAAAGTTTAAATGAAGTATTTTAATATTCAATTTATTAGGGTATGTGACAGTGATTCAAATTTTATGCATCTATGCACTTAAAATATTATGTCATTGAATTCTTCTTATCTTTCAATTGAAACTTATCAAACATCTATAACATTAGTGATAAATGATTAATAGATAAATATTTATATCATTTTCAATCAAATATTTAGAATCACAAAATATGTGGAGAATTTGATTGACCAAATAATATTGGGATAATAATGTGAAACATAAGAAGGGTGACACATTAATCTTAAATAATATTAAGAAGTAGAAATTGAATTAATTGTGTGATTTCCATTGAATTTAGTTGTCAAATATCCCTCACANATTAAGAAGTAGAAATTGAATTAATTGTGTGATTTCCATTGATTTTAGTTGTCAAATATCCCTCATACATCTCATCTAACTTCGATTCTTTTTCATTCCTTCAAACCTTCCAACTACAAACCTACAATACACAACTATTTTTAGTTCCTATCACTTACCACTTCTTTCATTTGCCTCCTCACCATTTACAATATATTTCAATAGCGTCGTGCTCATCGCTTAGCACGACGTTACCATGATAGAGCTGAAAATTTAAATCTTTAATCAACCCAACTTGAAAAATCCTCCAAAATGCTATTCCATGGGATTGATATATCTATGCATTTATCTATAATTATTTAAAAATTCAGATCATTTTTTCTTATGGATAATGTGTTATAACTTTCCTACACGACATCAAATTAAGACCATAATTTTATTTTTATTTTTTTTACTAGCTATAAATAAATAAATAAATAAACTAATACAAACTTGGGGCTAAAGGAATAGATTCGGAGCTGGCATTAAAATACATCTATCCGAGTACGAAACATTACAAAAATATTTTCAGCTCTAAGATAATAGAGTATGATGAAAATCAAATATTCCAGAAAAGGATTCAGCATTCCATTTTTAATACCTCGTACGGCTCCTTACCCTGCAGAAATATTTGGCTCGCGTTATCATGTTATCCAAATACATTCCAACTAATTATTGAATAAGGACAAATAATGAGGCTAAGGAAGCATTACCTTGGTGACCGGGAATAAGAAGGTGAACGGGAATGTGAGCGAGAATGGCTTCGAGAGTGAGAACGAGAACGAGATCGAGATCGAGACCGAGACCGAGAATAATATCTCCGAGAACCTCTACTTCTACTCCTACTTCTACTCCGACGGTATCTTCTGCAATAAGTAGCAATCAAATCATCCATAAGTCAAGACCTTAAATAAACATAAGGTCTCAAATATAACTTCAAATATAACTTACCTTCGTGGTGAACGACTGTAGCTTCTGCTGCGGCTCCGACGCCGATGGCTATTTAATCGGCTGGTTTCTGCCAGTTTTTCCAGTCTCTGGCGCTCCTGCTCTCTCTTTTTAGCCATTTCCGCAGCTGTATCTTTCTTAACTGCACAGGTCGTCCAACAGTTCAACCATAAATGCCAGAGAAGATATTAAGAGATCTTGAAATAAAGATGATTTTCAATCCCAAACATTAAGAAGAGAAGAAGGTTCAAAAGACACAAGGACATCTACTCATCTCCATTGATTGATATTAAAATGTTCAAGAGAGAAGCTGTCCTAAAAGCTCCTTCACATTGAAAATACAAATCCATTGGCACTTACTTTGTTTATTAAGTTGTTGACTCATGATCCTCTTAAGTCGTTCTTGGGGAGTTTCTTTCTTTTCTCCCAGCTTTAAAGGTCCCCCGGAAGAACTTGCCTTAGTTAACTTTGCAAGTGCTGACGACGTACTGCTCAAGCAAATAAATGTCCATAATTATTGTACAAACACTTCAATACTCATAGTTATTGTAAGAGGACTCGAACACCCGTACTTATTAGACAAGGACTCAAATGTTCATAATTAATGTACAAGGACTTAATGCCCATAAGTATTTTAATAAGTTAACTTTATACATGCGAAAGGCACCAAACATGAGTATATTGGAAGTTTATCAGCCTCAGTGCACAGGACTTGAAACTAAAGTAAATTCAGACTTCATAAATACCTTACTGATGGTTTTACCGCTCTGCTGCTCTTTTCATTATCAAGTGTCATGCCAGACGCTGGGTCAATATGCAATGCCTCGAGTATACGACCAGATGATGGCCTGCATGAAAGCACAGGGGTCAGACATGCTCATTTTAAGAGTTTCATGCACATTTTCTAGTGATTATGCTAAAATCCATTTTAGGGGAATATCTGAGCTTCAAAAAGGAAGCCTCCTTCCATCTTGCTGTGGCAGTTACGCTGAAAATCCTAGGCCTGATCTATATACTAAACCACACAAGTTGGTCTCGGGAAACAAAATGGGAGAAAGCTGCAGCACAGTAAAGATTGTCCAATCTATCTTCGCAAGAATGAAAGGTCGAGTGCTCCGACCGGTTTAACATATCAGGCTGAGATGGAGGAGATTGTGGTGGAGATAGTCCTTCTAGCCTTGGTTCCTTGCTTTCTCCAGGGCCTCCAAATTCGGTGATAAATTCAATTTTGGGAGTCCTTGGTTTGTTCCGATGAACATCATCAGAATGCCCTCGAGAATGACGCCTTGAGTGTGATGGGGAATGTGATCTGGACCTTGATCTGCAGAACAATATAACATAATAGTAATTTAGAAAATCAATTTTTATCTTGGAATCCACAAACCCTGCTAAGAAGCTTATATAAAAATACATACCTTCTAGAACGTGGATAAGCATCATAAGTTGGACTTCGTCTAGATTCTCTGCACGTGAAAATAGAATGCAAGGTTATTGAGCATAAAAAGGCAACTGATATACCATACCAGTTAAAAACAAAAGTGAATTTTTATCCAATCCATATCACACAAAAAAAAAAAGTATTTATACCGGTAAGGATCATGATGAAGGACTCTGGTACCAGTAACTCGTGCAGCTTCTCTTTCCCTTTCCCGTTCCATTTGAGATGCTTTCCTTCTTTCCTTGCGACTTAGCTTCCTCTAAGAGTTTCAGATTTTAGGTTTATGAGACATTTGACTATCAGGGAGCTTAAACAAATGTGGTATTTTTTGAATCCTGATAGAAGGAACTTACTATTGCAGGATCGCCTTTGATTATTTCCTTTTGCCTCTTTTCTTCCTCCTTAGCCTTTTTATCCATGTAAACAAGCCAACCATATCTTTTTACACCAAACTCTTTTGCCATTACCTCCATTCCTTCATCATTACTGTCATCACTGTTAAAAACCTCCTCGTCCTCGTCCTCATCATCTTCATCATCACTAGCATTATCATCTGCATCTGAATTTGATTCCTCCTTCCCATCCGCCTCATACGAAAATCCCACTTGTGAGTATGACCCCTTGGTGGAAGCAGCTGGAGGCTGTGGTTGCTGAGATCTTCACATATACACAAGAAAAACCATAAAATTATATAAAATTCAATAGTAGCAGGTCACCCATAAAACTAAAGAGAGAACAAAAAGAACGGAAAGCATGAGAAACAAAATTTAGAGCAAAATAGAATTTTATGCCTCGAAAAATTGCAACAATCTGAGACGTAACTCTATAAGTGGGAAAATGTCCCAACATGAAGATGATGCCCTCTTCCTTCCCCCAACCCAACTAAGGGGAGCTAAGCACTTGAAAAGCGCGCTAAGAAAGGTTGACTCCAACTTTTAACCACCACTACGATTAGAATCCTTTAAACAGGGGTGCATGGACTATGTTATGGGAGCTTTACTCTTGGAGACCTCAAGATGAAAATGGGTAATGGAGTGTTGGAGGGGGAGAATAGCAACACTTATGAAATGGAGGTGAGGCCGGAAACCTTGTCAAGGAGAGAAAGGTGAATTGTAGGTTCAATAAAAACAAAATCAGCTGAAAGAAACTAGTATCCATGACTAGACTATGATTTCATGATGGTTGGTAAAATATTTGGGAGGCTTTGAAGAGCATGTTAGAGATGGGTGTATGATGAATATGAATCCTTTGCACGCTGATGTGGCCATAATTAGGTTGTCCACACTTTGTAAGTAAGTGGAGTGGGAAGGGGTGGGAGACTTGTGGACATTTTTTTATTGGGAACAAAATTCATTGATGTATGAAATTTACAAAAGGAAAAAGGGCAAAGCCCCAACCAAAAAGTTGGAAGAAAGCTTCTCCAATTGGTCAAAAGAGGGTAAGAACCAAAGAAGAATGTCCATTTACACAAAGGCATAACAAGAAAATAATTTGTTTAAGAAAAACTATCAAAAGAAGTTTATTTTCTCTCTGAGAAGTTAATGGTTGCACTTCTTCCAAGTTGTAAACAAAATAGCCCGGAGAAGAAGTATACAAAAAAGGATGACCATTTAGAGTGCAGTTAAGAAGGCTGTTAATCACACTCGGAAAGGCTGTGTACCAGCTGAAAGCTGAGTGAGTCTCCCAAAATCTGTTGGCAAATTGGCAAGATATGATATGACTTTGTGTTTAATGGTTTACAGATTGTGTGGCAATGTCCATAAGGCCACGTGAGGTAAAACAGCATTGCATCCTGTCAATGGTATGCATGGCATTGTGGCTAAGCTCCAAAATAAGATTTTAATTTTCTTTGGATAGAAGTCCAACCAGATCACTTCATGAAGGGGATGAATAGTTGCGGCATGTTGTCGTCAAGATTGAGCAGAAGATATAGTGGAAAAAGAGCGTCTCAAGTCTAATTTCCACAGCCATGGATCTTTGGAGGGGTTTAATTGGACGCCATTCAGGATGTCTATGAACCTAATCCATTCCTCATTCATCATCAGTGAGGTTTCTCCTCAAATTCAAATTCTACTCACCATGTTTTGTTTTCCAAGATCCTGCTATGGAGATATCTTTATGTAGGGGGGATGGAGTATAATTTTGGGAACTGATTAGCCAAGGTTTCCTTATCCAACCAACAACATGTCAAAATAATGTGTTCAACAGGGAAAAAAGAAAAATAAAGACCAGCCATGGATGTGAGTCTTTTTTAAGATCAAGGGTAAAGGATCAGTCCATAGTTTCAATGATGTGAAATCCATGGGTACAGTTGACCGAGAAAGTTTTCCAGTTAGTGGAGAGTGTTGGTTGTTGAAGACCTCGATTCATAGAGGATGATGGAGTTGAAGCTCCGATGGGTTAGGCAACGAAAAGGGATGAGTCTAGTGTAGAGAGGGCTGAACGAAGGAAGACATACAGAGAGAAAAATAAAATGTTCTATGGTACTGTAGAACACATATAATATTAGGCAAAGATAAAATAATAATAATAATAATTAAGGAAGAAACAACTAAAAATCAAGCACAAAAAAACAGTTCTTTAGCAAATGACGCAACCATTACATCCTATTCACACAGTTAACGGCAAGGCATATAAACAAATAAAATCTTTACCCTCCCACTTATTAACGAGTCTTTAAGTAAAACAAAAATAATGTCTTTTTTTTTCTTTGAGAATGAAACAGAAAATTTCAAGGATGAATGAAATTACCACCAACGGTGGATTACAAAAATGATCTCCAATTGTAAATTAAAGAAGAAATACTGTTTATCTTCAAAAAGGTGTGAACATTTACATCAACAAAGAACATTAAACAAATCCATAAAGGTGTAAAAGGATGAATGTTTGTCATTGAAGCTCCTTCCATCACTTTCAGAACAAAGAGACAAAAAAAAAAAGGAACGATTAAAGGCAAGCCACAAAGTCATCTTGTCTCCCTTGAATGGATGTTCCACCAAAAACTTGATCGTAGAAGCAACCAAAGCAATAAAAATAAATCTAACAACAAAAACCACTACTTTTTTTTTTTTTTTACCCGAGCAAAAATTATAAAACAGGGAATAAAGCTCCATCCATTCACTAACTTCTCTATCATTTAAGATCTTCTGAAGCAAATAACCCAACTGAAATTTTCTACAGCCCACGCTACCTCATAGATCATAGTAAGTATTATTTCTGCTTGGTCAGAAAAATGTGAAATGCTAACCCATCTGTCAACACTAAACCTGATATTTAATCTATCTACCACCTGCATAATTAAGTCCTTGAGCTTGACAAGAATACCACGGACTTCTTGAGATACTATAATGGAAAATTTAGTAAAAGCAGCATATTCTTTCTATTTGAATTGCCAAATAATTTGAGAGAAGTGAACTGGGAAAACTAGCGCAAAATATTTTTCCATGCCCATCCATGGATATAAAGAGAGACAGAAAACGAGAAGGGGAGAGAAACCTGTCCGATACGAATGGAGCAGACACCTTGGCCTCCATTTCTTGATTCACATGTTGTAAACCATCCTCATCATTAACTGTTGACATAGAAATGTCAAGAGTTCAGTTAAATATTTGCATCATCATGAAAAGCAATACAAATAAAAATAACCTTTGTCCTTATTGCTCATCATATAAGGAAAGTAGTGGGTTTGTGCATTGAACTGTAAGAGGATTTAAGAGTTCGATAAAAGTAAAAAGAAGTACCCACATCCTCGACGCCGATGCTTAATTAAATCTCGATAACGCTGAAAATTAACAAACTCTTCTAACTCCTCTTCTTCCTCAGATTTTTCTTGTGTTCGAATATGTCGAGATCCAGGTTCTCGTATGAAATCAAGCAAAGCACGTCCATCAAATCTGCTCAAAAAATGAAAAACCTACTCCTCAACCTTAAATCATAAATCATTAGCTAAACACAAAGTTTCAAATTAAAACAGTCCTCAGATGATTAAAACTAAAAGAACTGAACCTGTCAATCATAACATCCTGCTTTCCATTCCAAGGAATCCTGAGACAGAAGTTACAAAAAAGAAGTTAAAGCATTAAGATAAAGTAAGAGTTCGGATGCTCAAAAACAATAATGTCACCGAACTAGTAAAAACATGCCCTGGCCAATGGGAAAATGTAAAGAAAAATTCCAGTGATGTACCCATTCTGTTAGAGGTGAAACGAGAGGGTTAAAACTTGAAAGAAAAAAAAAGTACAACCTCCTGCAATCAAACCCTCTTATAGATACGCAAATGAATGCATCCTTTGGTAGTCGTTTTCAATAACTCAATGAATAAAGTGAAGGCGAAAAATGTTTCGGAATTGTGATGCAGTTGAACCCAACCGTCCAATTCCCAATATTTCCCTTTAGCGCTACGCAAACCACTTTCAAAAGACAAACAAATTACAGCATTTGGAACAAATTTAACACTTATACGCTAAAGAAAGAAAGCAGCAGAGAACATAAGCCAATTCCAATATCTAGAACACTTTAAAAAATCACAATTCATACTTCACCCAAGTTTTGATATATAAAGCAGAGATGAAATACAAAATTCTTACAGGCCTTGCTGGTCCTGAGTTGCTTGATAGAGACCATCATCACGGTAGACGCGGCACCGAGTACCAACGACCTGGATGGATTGTTGAGGATCGCCACGACGTTTGGCAAGAAACACAGCGCGTCTTTGAGCTCGCTTCCGAGCAGCGTCCATCATGTCGTGGACCTTCCTCTCGGATCTCCTTGCCTCGTGCCACATCTCTGGAAAATCAGCAATGAAAATTCTAAAGGATTTGGATCAAATCAGGACAACGTAAAAACCCTAATCCCCTTCTCTCCTCGTGGATGATGGAACCACCAAGTTCCCGATGACGAACACGGTCTGCGGTGCTTTCAATTCAATAGCTTGGGGAAGGTTCGGATTTTGGACTGAGTTTGGGCCTTTTGGGCTTTTAGTTATTTATTTGGGCTATTTTTATTTTTTTTTTTACTTTTTCACTTATACTAAATAGGTTTATATTTAAAAATAATAATAACAAATTATAAATTCAATTTTCAAACTAATAGTATCTATTTTAATACTTCAAAATTAAAAAGGTTGAATTGTATAATTTTATATAATAAATAAATAATCAAAAATATATTGACCAAAATAGAATGGTCAATGTTTGCCGGCGTGACATGTGAATTAACAAAACAATACAATACATAAATATTAGACATCATCGGTAATAAGTGCTTAAAAATGGATGATTATTACTTATTAACTATACCAATTAAATAAGACATTTTTTTTTTCGATAACTCATTTGATTCAACAAATGTCTATTCTGATGTCTCATGCCATCGATCACCCTTATGCTGGAAATATTTTCCAGGTCTATAACCTTACCAAAGAGTTGAGACAAACCTCTAACGTGGTTTGTGTTTACTTAGAGAAAGCAACGAGATTGATGACGAGATGGGCCGATTTGCCATAGTTTTGGTTTTGAGGTAGCCGAGATTAACAAATTGTGCAAAATTATGAAGTGTTAGTCGAAGACATCCTATAAGATTACATTGCCTTCATATATGAAAATTCACCTTGTCATTGATGTAAGTAACTTGAAAGTATATCACACCGATTTAGATGAACAAAGCGCAACAAGATGGCTTAACCTCCCGTGACGATGGAGAATATTAAAAGGAAAAAGTTGAAAAAGATTTTGGTTCTCCACATGAACAATTTGAATAAAATCATTTGTAATAATTACAAACTGAGTTGTATCGATAATGTTTCAAGAATAAGACACCAAACCTTACCATATACTATAGTCTCTTTAAGTTTCTACTTGAACATAGTTCTATTCTATGTTAACCATAGATGTAAAAGTTAAAAAAAAAGAGTAGTATTCGCATTTTTATTGATTAAGAATCACTCGTTAACTAAAAAAATGTCAGAATTATCGAGTTCATATTAGTCTTAATAAAATAAAAACTTTAAGAAAAAAAAAACCAAAATTATTTATTTTTCCTTTTCCATAATTATGTTAATAACATCTCATGTCTCTTCGGACTTTATTTCACATAAATATTTATTTTAAAAAAGAAGGTTATCCTAATTTTTGTCTATTATTCTCTCATTGTCGGTTTCAGAGACGTTTTTCCATTTTGACTTTTGTTGGTTTTTTAGTAGGAAATTCTCGAGAAATATTACCATTTTTTTATAAATGTCCATTGATAACATGAAATTTGTAGGAAACTATACTCCCAATGAGGCAATAAACCCTATTTGATTTTGGAAAATGGTGACAAAAAAAATTAATTTTTGGCCCACCTTTCTCAACCGTTCCTATATCTGAAATTTAATTTTAATTAAATATATAGTCAAACACGTTGTAGTACAGGTAACATGCCTAGCTGGATGATATTTGACTCTATTTTAGACATCTAGACTTTGTGACCCATTTGGTACCCAAACCACCAATGGCAATTATTCATATTTTTAGGCCCCTAAAGATCAATTTTTCCAAAAATTTTATTTCCAAAACATACCCTAATTCGTTTACTCTTTTAATCTATATTAAATGGATTTTAAAAATTAGTGAAATTTTAAACTCCCTTCGAAGGAAAATCCTTCTAACTTAAAAAAAAAAATTCAAAAATATTTTTACTATTAATATTATATTTTAAAAATACTCGTAAAATTGTAAAAGAAACATCAAAATCTACTATTGTAAATAAATAAATAAAATATTATTACTTGACTAATATTTCATAAATTATTTATAAACATTTTAATATTATCTTGAAAAATTTACTAATATTTTTGAAATTTAGTAGATAAAAATATTTTTGAAATTTTTTAAAAAAATTTAACGGCATTATTGAAACTTTTGAAAGGGTAAAGACATTTTTTAAATCATTTTTAAAGTTCAAAATTATTTTTTAACCAAAATAGTAATTTTATTTTAAATTTAAAAATAGTTTTTTACCTTTTAAAAATTTAAAGATATTATTAAAAAAATTTAAAAAATTTCGAACAAGAGCACAAAGAGAGTTATTATTATTATTATTATTATTATTATTATTATTAGTTTAGACTTTTATTTATCAAAAATCATGATTTTTTAATAACACTTGAACAATTAAAAATAATAAAAAATAATTTTTAAACAATTGAAAATAATAAAATAATTATCAATGGAGCTCATGTCTTGTTCCATTGGTTATTTAATAATCTTTTGCCCATTTCAGAAGGTATGCGTCGTTTCCCAATCAATTAATTCTATATAAAAATATATTTCACATAACATTAATATTAATAATAAATATTATTATATTTTAATTTTATAAATAAAATAAAAAAAACTCTAATTAAATTGAATCACGCCCATTCTATATATTAAATGGATTTTAAAAATTAGTGAAATTTTAAACTCTCTTTCAATCCTTCTAACTTTAAAAAAAAAAAATTCAAAAATATTTTTATTATTAATATTATATTTTAAAAATACTCCTAGAATGGTAAAAGTAACATCAAAATAAATGATATTTCATAAATTATTTATAAACATTTTAATATTATTTTGAAAAATTTACTAGTATTTTTAAATTTTAGTAGATAAAAATATTTTTGAATTTTTTTAAAAAAATTTAACGGCATTATTGAAACTTTTGAAAGGGTAAATACATTTTTTAAATCATTTTTAAAGTTGAAAATTATTTTTTAAACAAAATAGTAATTTTATTTTAAATTTAAAAATAGTTTTTTATCTTTTAAAAATTTGAAGATATTATTAAAAAAATTTTAAAAATTTCGAACAAGAGCACAAAGAGAGTTATTATTATTATTAGTTTAGACTTTTATTTATCAAAAATCATGATTTTTTAATAACACTTGAACAATTAAAAATAATAAAAAATAATTTTTAAACAATTGAAAATAATAAAATAATTATCAATGGAGCTCATGTCTTGTTCCATTGGTTATTTAATAATCTTTTGCCCATTTCAGAAGGTATGCGTTGTTTCCCAATCAATTAATTCTATATAATACTTTAAAAAGAAATATATTTCACATAACATTAATATTAATAATAAATATTAATAAATTTGGACAACAATCGATGTAAGATTTAGTGTCCCTATGACAATTTAACACGATTTGTCAAAGGAGTAGTCTTGAGTTTAGCTGTTATTCATTATAAATTTGGACATCTTCTCAATGCACTACTCTAGTAGATAGATTTAATGTGTCAGTAGATCTATATTGAGAAATCCTAGCCCAAGAATCTCTTTTGCTGCACCCAAATCTTCCGTCTCATATATCGAACAAATGCTTGCCTTGGAGTTGTTTTATATCCCTCCTATTGAACCATGTAATCAATATATTATGCAAATACAAGATTAGCAATACATGGGAATCAATGCATTTGGTGTTGATCTTTTTACTCCTGTGAAAATCGCTCTCCCATGTGAAGAAGTTAAACTTCTTATACCACTGTTTTGGTGTTTGTTTACACCCAGCATTCTTGGCTTGGAACTACAAACCCTCCCCATTGATGCAGAGGTAAAAACTTTAGAGTAAAATTTAAAAGGTAATAATTTTAAATGTTATTTGACTTTAAAACGTCAAAGAAGTCAAAACTTAACGTGAAATGAGCTTAACATTTGTCCACCCTCCGAAATATTCAAAGTAACCTAAAAGTATCTAAAATGAACGTGAATGTATCTAGGCAAGCCTAAAAACATAACCCAGCCCTTGAAGCTACGTGAGTGTCTTAAAATTACCCAAACGTCCTTTGAAATCAAAACCTAACTCAAAATGACATTAAAATGTATAGAGCAACACTAGAAACCTACCAACTAANAATATTCAAAGTAACCTAAAAGTATCTAAAATGAACGTGAATGTATCTAGGCAAGCCTAAAAACATAACCCAGCCCTTGAAGCTACGTGAGTGTCTTAAAATTACCCAAACGTCCTTTGAAATCAAAACCTAACTCAAAATGACATTAAAATGTATAGAGCAACACTAGAAACCTACCAACTAACCAAACGTGGTTAAAAAGCGTCTTTAGGAAACCTTAATGCACCGTCACTGCTCACCTCTAGTCACCATTACTTACTACCACTTCGACAACGCCTTACAATAATTAGCTGTAACGACCTGATCATATATTTTAAATATAAATGCAAGGTTATTAATTAATAACCAATGGAGTTTTTTAATTTTAAACATTTCTTAATAAGTTTTTAAATTGTAAAAAATATGTCAACCAATAATTTAAAAGAAAAATTAAAATTCAATTTGAAGTAAAGACTTGTACAGAGAAAAGGTGGAAGGATAAATTTGTAATTTTAAATGATAAATAAATAAATAAGAGGGTGGGAAAGATTCAAACAAACGAAAAATAAATAAATAAATAAATAAATAAATAAATGAGAAGAGTAATCGATGACAGATCATCAAGGAAAGAAGACGTGGACCAACCAAAACCAAAGTCGTCTGGGGCCCACCACCACCACTACCACCAAAATATCCACTTAATATAACCTATCTTCCTCTAAACCCCTCTTATTAAAAATAAATAAATAAATAAACCAAAACAGAGAGAAAAAAAAGAAGAAGAAGCCATTGAGCCCTCCGACGAGGCCACTGGACCTCCGTTCATCCCCGGCCACGGGGCTCTGTCGGGGATTCCACCCAAACCCACATCCACCATGTCCGAATCCTACGCGCCTCCGCCACCGCCCCGCAAGCCAAGGTTCGTCCCGACGGCTCTGTACAAGCAGCGATCCTGGTCGCCGGACGCATCAAGAGAGGAGGCGTGGCAGAGGCAGAAGGGGAGAAGCAAGAAAGGAAGAAGCCGGAGCGTGACGGCGGAGGATCTGGACGAGTTAAAGGCCTGTCTCGAGTTGGGTTTCGAGTTCGACTCGTCCGAGTTAGACACCCGACTCACCAATACCTTACCGGCTTTGGAACTGTATCACGCCGTTAACAAAAGCTACTCCGATTCCATCTCCAAGTCCACCGCTACGACGGCGGTTTCATCTCCCGACCGCGATTCCGTCAATTCTCCTTCCCCTCTCGGCAGCCCCCTTGCCATCCTCGGCTCCTCCGGTAGCCTTCAATTTCATGCTTTATTTTTATTTATATTTAATTGTAGAAATGAATCTAACCGAATTTGTTTGATGGAAATGAACAGGAAAAAATCCACAGGCGGTGAAGACAAAGCTCCGACAGTGGGCTCAAGTGGTGGCCTGTTCGGTCAGAAACTCCTCAACCTAAGTCCGGTTAATTCTAAACTAAACCATAGTTAGTCAAAAGAAAAATGGACGTCACCGTTCACCCACCACCGCCAGTATGATTACTGTTTGAATTATGAGTACAATTTTGGTGATTGTTTTTGTTTTAGAGGAGTTTTATATAATATATAATTATTATATGCAAAAATGGAAGGACAAAAAGAAAAGGAAAAAGAAAAGGAAGAAGAAAACAGTGGTGGGTGTTATTTTGTGTTTGAACTTTTTTGTTTTTTACTAGGTTTATGTTTGAATTCTGTTGTAAAAAGGTCAAAACTTTGGTGGGTGTCCTTTTTTCTTGGATATGATTTCATCTTCTTCCAGGTTCTTCAAACACTTTTGGTAACTGATTGTTGATTTAGGTTTGATGCTCCAATTATCTCAAAGTTTGTTCTACCATGTTTGCTTTCGGCTCAACAAATATGGAAAAAATCAATATATGTATCTTTGTTCGGCCCATGGTCTCTTTTTCTAGCTATGTCTCGAGTGATAGATGTAGCCTAAGATTCAAAAATAAGGATTTGAAACTTGGATTCTGGGTTTAAGGTTTAAGGTTTAAGGTGTGAGATCCCACGATCTCATATTGGTTGGGAGGAAAACGAAACATCCTTGGTAAGGATGTGTAAATCTTTCCCTAGCCGACGCGTTTTAAACCATTGAGGGGAAGCTTGAAAAGGAAAACTCAAAAAAGACAATATGTCTGCTAGTGGTGGGCCTTGGTTGTTACATAATAACATGATCACATTACTTATTTCTCGCTTTTGAGAATGAAGACTATCCCTATATTCTAACATGGGTCTTTTCAGCATGTTATCTTCACTTACATGCTTATTAAGAAAATTTCCTAACCGTCATCCAACATAGGTGATAGGATTGCTCTAAGCAAAACATGTTTAGCTTTGGAATTTATGTGATTGAGCCATTGAAAAAGAAAGTGCATTTTGTCGTATGAGATGTTGAAGAATGTCAGAGGGTTGTCATGTGTCAATTCCAAATTTTAAATCTTGATTGGAAATTTGGGTATTGAGGTGTTACAAATGGTATTAGATCGGGATCTCTCCTAATAAGATGTGGTTTCGAGGATGAACCAGTGCGAAATGATGTGTTCTTGCTAGAGTCTACAATTATGAAGTCGGGACATCCAACTACTGATGTTCCATCTATAGTGTAGATATATCCGAATAAGATATTGCTACAATCTACATTTTCACTATGATCAATATCCATAAAACATAACAGAACTACTTTGTCATTGTCATAATGAAATGAAGTATTAGATGTACCTCTCAAATATCTTAGTAGTCACTCCACAGCTTCCCAATGTTCTTTCCTCGAGTTTTCCATGTGTTATTTCACGTCTAGTGCATACCATAACATACATCAATCTCCCAATTACATAAGTGTATGGAACAAATGTCATGTGCTCACACGCCTTAATTGTCTCGGGAGATTGCCCTTATGACAATTTAACACGATTTGTCAAAGGGTTAGTCTTGAGTTTAGTATAGTTCATTCTAAATTTGGACAATATCTTCTCGATGTACTACTCTGGGGATAGATTTAGTGTCCCTATGACAATTTAACACGATTTGTCAGAGGAGTAGTCTTGAGTAGTCTTGAGTTTAGCTGTTATTCATTATAAATTTGGACATCTTCTCAATGCACTACTCTAGTAGATAGATTTAATGTGTCAATAGATCTATATTGAGAAATCCTAGCCCAAGAATCTCTTTTGCTGCACCCAAATCTTTCGTCTCATATATCGAACAAATGCTTGCCTTGAAGTTGTTTTATATCCCTCCTATTGAACCATGTAATCAATATATTATGCAAATACAAGATTAATGGGAATCAATGCATTTCGTGTTGATTTTTTTACTCCTGTGAAAACCGCTCTCCCATGTGAAGAAGTTAAACTTCTTATACCACTGTTTTGGTGTTTGTTTACACCAAGCATTCTTGGCTTGGAACTACAAACCCTCCCCATTGATGCATATAAGTCTCTTCATCTAGATCTACGTAAAAACACTGCTTTTACATCAATTTGCTCAAGATGCAAATTCTCTTATGCAACAATACGAGTATTAGAATTCAGATAATAGTTAATTTTACCATATGAGAATATTTCATCACAATCAATATATATATATATATATTTTTTTGAATGTTCTTTAACTACTAATCGATCCTTGAACCTTCTTTTGTCATTTAGTTCGGCCTCGATTATGAATCATTACTTGTTTAAGAAAACTCTATTTCTTATATGTAACTCAGTCAACGCCTATGTGTTATTTTTTTCAAGTGAGTTCGTCTCATCATCCATAACATGCTCACTTGGCCAAATCCTTGTACACAACAGTTTTATCATATGACACGTTACAATATCTTAGAATTGTTTGTTTTCCTCGTCTCAAAACTTGTATCCAAATATGTCAAAACCATAACCTATGAAATAGCACTTCACAGCCTTAGCATCAAGTTCATCTCTCTTCTCTAGATCAACATGAATGTATGAAGTGCAACCAAAATGTCTTTGACAACCTAAAATGAACCATCGTATTCTTTATCCACTCATTCAATGTTCTGTTCATTCTTTTAACAATATCATTTTGTCTTACTGTATCGAGAACTATTCGTTTGATTTCCTCAGTTGCACAAAATGTTTTGAATTTTGACTTGTCATACTCTTATCCATCGTCAAACCTTAGATTTTCAACTTAACTTCTATTTTTTTTAAGGTGGCCAATATGGGACGGGAGAATGTCATATAAGGAAACCATGACCGGTTGAACCTAAGAACCCTCATCAGCGCCTGAATATGCAAACCCCTAATCACAAATGCTAAACCCCCCCCCCACCCCCCCCCGAATCAATTTGATTTCACCCCAAGGGGAAATAAGACTTGAATTACCTTATTGATCAAATACAAGAAAACTTCTATGAGATTTGAATCACTCCACAAGCAAGATTTATTATATCAAGCTTGAATGATTCTAAATATGCAATCTAAATTATATAGAATTGCAAAGAAACTTAGCCGTCGGCTAAAATAAAGCACAAGAATAGTATCCCAAGATACGGGTAAAGATGACATCAAAATCAATGTTTTAATTTCATCTTCAAAATTAATTTCCGCGTAACTCTATCGATTTTACAATCATATCGAATTCTTTTATTTGATCTACAACTGATCCACATTCAGACATCTGTAAATTGATTAGTCTATGCATCGACTATAGCTTGTTTATAGTCTATGACTTTTCATACATATTTTACAACGCCTTCAAACAGATCCGACGTTGTCTTCTCCTTGACGATGTTGATTGCCACATTTTTTTGTCAACATTAACCGAATAAACCCTAGAGCCTTCAATCCTTGAGCTTTCGCTCCTCCATGGTCATGGAATTCGACTTCACCTCGGACAAGGGTTCTTGAAGATCTCTCTAGTACAAATAATCTTCAATCTGATCTTGCAGAAACCGCAATCATATCTAGCAAAGTTCTCGATTTCGATCTTTAAGCTTTCCATCTTCACATATCGTGGTAAATCTCTCCAAACTTTGATACCAATTCTTAAATCACATAACTCACATACTCGATTTAGATGAAAAATACGAAAAACAAGAGAGAACAAGTGCACTTGTCACTCGTTAAAGTGCATGGTGTTCCATAACTAAAGAAAACATGATTCTTTAAGAATCGATAACAATCAGCATGCCACAACACGTCGTTACTTCCTAATGTCTCGACGTTACATATTTGACAATACACACCAAAGCCAACGTTACAAATGTGTGCGTACTTTCATTTGTCACCTATCACGTTATAATTTCAGATAGAGCTAATCACATTGTAACTCGCTTAGACCTTAAATACAATCGCTAAACATTTAATATCTTGAAATTAAGCGGTTCTGAAAGCACTTCTAATAACTCGAAGAACTCTCTCGGCAACTTCTTCTCCAAATTGCAACGGCATCGTTTTGCTTAGATCCATTTCGATTGCTTTCTTCTTAATCATAAGATCTCTCTTCTCCAACAAATTNTTCACATATCGTGGTAAATCTCTCCAAACTTTGATACCAATTTTTAAGATCACATAACTCACATACTCAATTTAGATGAAGAATACGAAAAACAAGAGAGAACAAGTGCCCTTGTCACTCGTTAAAGTGCATGGTGTTCCATAACTAGAGAAAACATGATTCTTTAAGAATCGATAACAATCAGCATGCCACAACACGTCGTTACTTCCTAATGTATCGACGTTTCATATTTGACAATACACATCAAAGCCAACGTTACAAATGTGTGCGTACTTTCATTTGTCACCTATCACGTTATAATTTCAGATAGAGCTAATCACATTGTAACTCGCTTAGACCTTAAATACAATCGCTAAACATTTAATATCTCGAAATTAAGCGGTTCTGAAAGCACTTCTAATCACTCGAAGAACTCTCTCCGCAACTTCTTCTCCAAATTGCAACGGCATCGTTTTGCTTAGATCCATTTCAATTGCCTTCTTCTTAATCATAAGATCTCTCTTCTCCAACAAACTCCTTTCATTACCATCTTCAATCTCCCTTCCTCCATTACTACACAACTCCATCCATATCCTCAACACCTCCTTCGAGATCGGACCGATTTCCTCACGGATAATCTCTTCCACACGCCCCGACTCGCTCTCCTCGCACTTCACACTCACTAGAATTCCCGTCGACGAAACAACTTTTCGAAAGAAGAGTGACGACGAGAAGTACGGGCTTACTTCCGACACGGCATCGAGTCGGCGTCGATACTTCTCGAGCTCAGTCTCCTCGTAGAAAGTTGTGAGGTAGTCGGGACGGAGGACGATATCGACTCGAGGGATCAAATCGAGGAAGAAAATTAGAAAAGTAGGGCTGCATTGAACTAACTCGAATTGGAAATGAGGAATGTCGTTTGTGGTTTTCAGGTAGCCGGCGATGTTGGTTATGTTGAACGCGCCGCCGTGTGGTTGCTTTAAGTGTAACCAACTTGCAATCACGAAATCAATCTGAAATTCCGAGAAAGTTGGAACAATTTAATTAAAATTCTTTTTATAATTACAACCAAAATAAAGTTACCGGCGACGGTGGAAGGGCAGATCGGATGAGGAGAGTGCCCTGTGAAGTGCCGGTTTGGTTCTGATAATACTCTACATCTGACGGAACCGTCGACGGAAGTAGATGCTCTCCGACCCCATCATCGACGGCTTGGATTAAATCCACCATCAGATCTCTGTGCGCAGCCGTCAGATGCGGAAACTCCATCAGCTTCGACGCCGGCCGACCACTCCCCATCGCCGCGGACGGCAGCTCCGCCTTGATTACTTGCCGTGTTCTTCTTCTTCCTCCTCCGAAACGCAGTGGTGGAAGACAATAACAAGCTCTTGGGACCAGCGTCAAGGTTGTCAGAGCCATTTGTGGCCTNATTTAAATTTCTTTCATAGTCTACGGATCGATTAGATATAAAATTGATTGTTTATGCATCTGTTAAATACTTTTTGAATCCAAATTTATCATATCTCCAACGCTTAGCATGTTAGATACCACGGATTATTGAGTTATTACATTAATCAAAATCTCTAGCGATATGTAATTGTTTTGTTAAGCATTTAAACTAAAATTCTAATGTAAGTGTTTCTAACAAATCAAGAGTATGAGATAATTGTGAAAATTTTGTAGCAGCAGAACCAAATTCAAACTAACAAATTGGTAATGAGATTGTGTTCGTTNTTTATTTATTTATTTTATTTTTTATTCATAAAAAAAATATCTTTTAATCATTTTCATTTTTAAATTATTTATAAAAAGGAATGAAACACATTTATAATTATTTNTTCTTAACTTTTGTGTTAGATTAATTTCATATTGGGAAGTTGGTTGCATAGCCAGCTACCAACAGGAGCATCATTAAACATAGCAAGCCTTTCTGCCTACTTGAGGCCATCAACTGATGCTCCAAACTTCCTNTTTTTTTTTAGCATAGTTGTTAATATTAAATATTAAAAATACAAAATATATATACTAAAAATTTCATTTTAATCTATGGGTGAGTAGTTAAAACGTCCCATTATTAAATTATTTTAAAATTTATTACAAAATAAGCTTAAATACCTAAAATTTAAGTTAGAATTAATTTAAAATATTTTAATATTGACGTAAAAAAAGTAAAATAGTCAATAATTAATTATTTAATATTAACTAATGTAAAAATTATTTTTTAAATAATTTATTTACCCGAAGAAACCTAACTGAGCAGATATTTTCGTTATCCCTAATCCAATCCGAGCTATTCCATCTTCGACACAGGGATGAAAATAAGATGCCAAACATGGCGTTGATGGTTTATCCATCTGCAAAAGCTTTCAGTCTTCCGCCGCCGGTGGAATCCCGTTTCAGAGAATTAGTGATAAGGAACGCAGCGTCGAACATGGCGGAGAATGTGCCGATCCGGCCGGGATCGTCGTCGAAGCTGAAGGAGTTTCCGCATCTGTCGGCTTCTCACAGAGCTCTGATGACTGATCTCGTCGGCGCTGCTGAATCTCGACTCGAAGATCATCTTCTTCCTTGCACTCTTCCTCCTGATGTTGAATACTTCCAGAATCAGAACGGGACTTCGCAAGGCGCTCTTCTCATCAGATCTGGCTCGCCGGACTCTTCTGTATGTGTCTCTATGTCTCTGTCTCTTAAGAAATTTAGATAATCGAACTGTTTCGAGTGTACTCTGATCTGCTTCCAATTTTAGCGTTCCGGAATTGAGGATTTAAATTTTAAATTTCTTTCATAGTCTACGGATCGATTAGATATAAAATTGATTGTTTATGCATCTGTTAAATACTTTTTGAATCCAAATTTATCATATCTCCAACGCTTAGCATGTTAGATACCACGGATTATTGAGTTATTACATTAATCAAAATCTCTAGCGATATGTAATTGTTTTGTTAAGCATTTAAACTAAAATTCTAATGTAAGTGTTTCTAACAAATCAAGAGTATGAGATAATTGTGAAAATTTTGTAGCAGCAGAACCAAATTCAAACTAACAAATTGGTAATGAGATTGTGTTCGTTATTTAATCTATGTTTCTTAACTTTTGTGTTAGATTAATTTCATATTGGGAAGTTGGTTGCATAGCCAGCTACCAACAGGAGCATCATTAAACATAGCAAGCCTTTCTGCCTACTTGAGGCCATCAACTGATGCTCCAAACTTCCTCATAGAATTCATTCAAAGCTCTCCAACCTCCCTCATTCTCATTCTGGATCTACCTCCCAGAAAGGATCTGGTGCTCAATCCAGACTACCTTCAATTGTTCTATGAAGATACAGGATTAGACAAATACCGTAAAGCAATCGAAGAACTCCCTGAAGTACGACCATATGCCATGTCCTCTCTTTTCTTCCGCTCCTTAGTTTCCCCAACTTCCATAATTGTCCGTGTCGATACGGAATCGGGAGGACCCGAACGCATGGAGGAGATTATAGCAAACCATGTCGGTCCGGTTGCAAGAGATGTGATTCGGGTGTGGCTGGATGAATGTGCTTGCAAGGAGAGAGGGGTTGGAGAGATGGACAGAGGTAATATTGAGAAGAGGGATGAGTTGGTTAAGAAGAAAACCATTGATATAGACTTGGGTTCTAGTTTGCCAAGATTGTTTGGCCAGGAAATAGCAGATAGAGTAGTGGCAGCCATCCAACAAATCTTTGAAGCATGAAATGGTTTTGCTTTGCTTGTTGGTTGTAAATGTATAATGTATTATTTAGATCCTTAATGAAGTTAATTTCATTTATGATTTTAGCTTGGTTCTTATGATAAATATATCTAAGGTCTTATTTATTTCATAGATTTGTATCTACTATGTAAGTGGTCGATGTTTTTATGTATTTTTATGTATCATGTCGAAAGGGATGAAAAGGTTATTTGACTCTTTATATAGGATTGAATCAACGGAATCAAATACGATCCATATACATATGATAGTTTCAGCTAAGGAATGGAATCCAGTCACTGAATTTTGATTTTCGCATCTAAATGGTAGTTTTTATGTAATGATTGGTCAACAACATATTATTTCTAAACTTTGATAGGAGTTGTTTTTTTTTTTTTTGTTAATACGTCATTTTTTATGATTCTATTATTATGTTTGAAAATAAATTTATGAACGTTCTACGTGACAATGTTTAAAGTAAATTGTTTTAATGATTTTTTGCACACCATAATCATGACATGTAATAGTCGTCTTATTCTACAGAAGAAAAAAAAAAAAAAAGTAGGATAAACATGAATTCATGTTAATTGTTATATTTAAAAATTTTATTGGGAGTTTTCTAATAAAATTAAGATAATTTTTTAATTAGTTTATATTTTCCATGTATTTAACATAAATATTAAATTTAAAAATTGAATTAGAATATTTTCTTGATGGTATATCAATACGATAAATTTTCCATATTTTATTATATAATTATTTTATGTGATTCTAATTTTTCTCTTCACCGACTCCAAGAAGTCTGAAAACTTCATTTTAAGAAAATTAAGAAAACAATTAAAAAAAATTAATATGCACTAATATAATTAAGTAATTTAATGAATTTGACAAATTATAAATAAATTAAATTAGATATAAAGAAAACCGTAATTATTTATGCATAATATATGTTTACATAAAAATATTTATCAGCTTTCTATAATGTAATCCTTGATAATTTTTTAAAAAGGAATGTTATTATTATTTTTTATCCTAAAATAGTAAAATATAAATAATAAATAATAAATAAATACAATAAAAGTGCAAGATAATAAATTAAAATCTCAAAATTCAGTAACTTCCAACGAAACACAAATACCATAACAAATTCAGTTCATGAATTTACGGTGGCACACATTAAGTGCATAATATTAACTATTCTCTAAAATATTAATTATTTTAATTAAAATCCAATTTTATGGCAACTATTAATTATTTTAATTAAAATCCAATTTCATGGCAACTAATTTATGAAATTAGTTTTTTCTTATTTTAGGGACATTTTGTTACACTTCTAATTTTTTTTCAATTAAATAATGAATTCAACCAAAAATTTTGGATGGTTTAATTATTTATTCAAATTATTATTTTTAATAAAAATAAAATATTAATTCTTAAAATATCTCTTTATTTCTGACTCAAATAAGTTGATAATCCAACTAAAAATTATACTGGAGGTGGGTTGATCCAATTTTTTAAACATCTCAAACAGTGGGGTTCAAACTTTCAGTTATCCATTAGAATATAAAGAACGAATAAAACGATAGCTGGATGAAAGTGATCTCGACTCGTGATCGAGTAGGGGAGCGCGTNGAGGAATGTGGGTTTTGAAAATATAGAGAATGGAGGGTAAGTTATTTGTTGATGGTTACCAAATATAGAGAGTGTGGATGGATAAGGGGTTGAAATGGTTGTGTATAGGTCGTAGGCGTAAGAAGAGCGATGGAATTTGGGCGTGTCCAGAAGTCTTCTTACAAATGAGTGCAGCACGCGCAGGATCTTTGGTCGCTACTACAGCTCACTCTCCACCCACCTTCCAAACAACCTAAATTCTTCTTCCCCCTCTTCGATTCCTTCTTCTGCTACTCAATTATTCGCTACAAATTCTGAATGCCACCACATTTTGCGACCGCCTCAACCTCTTCAATCGCCGGATTGGGGTTCCATTCCTGCTGGGAAACCGTTTTCGTGCTTGANGAATGCCACCACATTTTGCGACCGCCTCAACCTCTTCAATCGTCGGATTGGGGTTCCATTCCTGCTGGGAAACCGTTTTCGTGCTTGATCTCTTCATCGGAATTCTATGTCTCTCAATTTTGCATCGTTTTTTGTTTCTGGGTCTTCAGGTTTGTTTTTCTGCTCCGCTTGGTGTTTTTCTTGGCTCTCGAGTTGCTGGAATTATCTNTGTCTCTCAATTTTGCATCGTTTTTTGTTTCTGGGTCTTCAGGTTTGTTTTTCTGCTCCGCTTGGTGTTTTTCTTGCCTCTCGAGTTGCTGGAATTATCTTTTTTTTGTTTTCAATTTTGTTGATCTTTCTGCTATGGATCATCACCTTTGTACATGTTGTGTAGGGTTTTGAACCTCTTGAATGTTTGTCTCTGAATGGTTCATGATTGTTCAATTGCTTTTGATTTTGTTTCTGGTTCTGCTAGTTTGATTTATCTTGGCATCTAATAGAAGCTTGGGTTTGTGATTTACTCATCGATTTCATCGTCATTTTACATCGTTTGTTTATCCCCCTTTTCTTAAATGGATGTTTACTCCGTATATATTCTGTCATGATTTCATATTTATACATTAACTACGATGAAAGTAAGATTTTCCCCTCTATACAATAATAGAATGCCTGTGACTTATGTTTTGATTGAATTTATTGAATTTCATAGGTGTCATTTTCTTAAATGCTGCATTATTCTGGAGATAAGAAGGAAGAAATGAAGATGAAGAACAAATACAGGAAATCAACTACTTTACGTTGCGATGCAGGGAGCATACGTTTGATATCTGTGGTAATAGGGAGTCTAATGGGGTGTATTCTTCTGCTACAATTATATTCTCCTATAAGCCGCAAGGATACGTTTATAGGTCAGGATATCCAACTTCGGACAAGTCATCGCCTGTACTTTCGTGAACTTGAAGAGGTGGAAGAGGAGAAGATTCAAATTCCCCCACCAAGGGGTAAGAGATCACCACGTGCAGCAAAGCGAAGACCGAAGAGAACAACCACACTGATTGATGAATTTCTTGATGAAGATTCACCACTTAGGCACAAATTCTTTCCTGATCGTAAAACTTCTGTTGATCCAACGATTACAGGAAACGATAGTATGTTCTATTATCCAGGGAGAGTTTGGCTGGATACTGAAGGGAATCCCATCCAAGCTCATGGAGGTGGCGTTTTATACGATGAAATATCTGAAACATACTATTGGTATGGAGAGTATAAAGATGGCCCCACCTACCATGCTCATAAAAAGGGAGCTGCACGGGTAAAATCATCTATACTCTGCCTTTCTGGACCTTCATTTTCTGTAATGTTAGTCTTATGCTTCCACTGGTAAAAAAATTCCGATCACATAAACTGTTAGCGTGCATCTATATGAATTTGTTTGGAAACAACACAGTTTGATTAGTGCCTCAGACTTTTTTCTTTCTTATCCATTATTAATAGTATTTTCTTCTTTAGTATAGAAACTTATAATGTCAATTATTGCTCCATGGTGCTTTTATCTGACTTTTATGTTCTTAATACGATGTATATCAGCTTGAGTGATTGTCATATGTTGAATTCCTTCTAGTTCACCACTTTTACCATACTCCAGTCTTGATAAGGTCCTACCCAACTTGTGAATCTTATTAGTTTTTGAGATGGTATGTAATGCTTGAGAGGTTACGTTAAGATCTTGGAGGATGACAGTGAGAAGAAATTTCAATGCGGAGGAAGTGAATGCACTTTGCTGTCTTTTGGAATTGATGGAGAGCATGTTGATTTTGAGATAGTAGGTTAAGATGGAATTTAGATAAAATAGGTTTTTTTTTGGTTAAATGTTTTGTTGAAGAATCAGTTGATGATCCTACTCGTCCTATAAGTCCCTATAAATGATTTGTGGAAGTCAAAGAGTCTAAAGAAAGGTGAATACCCTAATCTCGTTGGCTTTCGGAAAGCATAAATACAGCTGATAGACTTTATACAACACATCAAGAAGTTACCAGAAAATCAAGATCTTCAACCGACTTGGATAAATAAAGGGGAACTTTTACTAGAAAATGAATCTTGTCATGGGGCAAGAAAAGAAGATGAAATTGACATTATTTGTCTAAAATTCCTAGATCCTTCCCTTTCAAAATTGTTTAATTCCTTTCAAAGCTAAATTGACTGAAAAGAGGGCCAACGTGGCGTTAACCCAACTTCCCAACTCTCTTTCTAAGCCCATGGCCATTAGAGGACAAGACGTCTGTGGGTGATTAGAGTCAGAGAAACACCAGGAAAGATGCAACTTTTTTTTTTTTTTTTTTGAACCAGAAATGAAACTTATCATTGAAGAGATGAAAAGAGATTAATGCTCAAAGGATACAAACACCTAATGGTGTGAAGATAAACAAAGTTACAAAGGATTAAATCAGAAAAACCACCAAAGAGTTGGAAAGAGAACACCAAATAGAGGCTTTTAGATGAGCTGACTCAAATTGATCTAACCAAGAACAACGTCTATCTTAAAAAATCCTCTGATTTCATTACAACCAAAGTTCTGAAATCAAAACCTTTTCTGCATTGACCCAAAGCAAATGAGAGCCCAAGCGCAAAGAGAGGGACCCAAAAGAATCCGAAGAACATTGTTTTTGGCATGGGAACAGAAAACCCCCTGCAAATTAAAAATTATGAACAATTTGAACCAGCAAGCTTGAGAGAAAGTGCATTACAAAAAAATTTGGTTGAGAGATTCCCTTGTTTTGTGTCCCCATATCAGCCTACAAATATCCTCAGGCAGGGTTGCCTTTACAGCAGTTGGGTAATGAAAAGGAGATTTACTACAACAATTTACCAACTTTTCTAAGTACCAAATTCTGTTATCCGAAGACAAATGACATACACGAGAATGCAGTTCTTGTGTTCATTTCAATTTTTTTTTAATCCTGAAATGGTTTTGCCAACGTTTAGGGACTATTCCTTTCTCATCTGCATTCCAACNTTTGCCAACGTTTAGGGACTATTCCTTTCTCATCTGCATTCCAACAATCCCCCAACTGCTCTATGTCTGCTGATGACATTTTGAGTTGCTAAGTTTAGAAACTGGACATAACTTTCTTTATCTTCAAACGGTCTCTCCAGTCAAACACTGTCCTCACTCGAAGTTGACATACAGTCCAGACCTTGAGGAAACAAATCTAGATCAGGATCTCTAGTATTAAATTTCTCTGAAGGCACGTCAATGTTTGTCTCAAAGTACGCATATTTGGAGAAGATAACACCTGTTTCCTTTTGCATTCTAGCGATGAGGCCTACTCTTTCTTCCAGTATCAATTTTTTTGGAAGCAGTTTCAATTTTTGTCTTCTCCTTTAAGCCGTTTTACCTTGAGTTGCTGTCCCCATCTAATGTTTATTTCAACTGTAAATCTTATGATGAATGGGGAGGTCCAGTCCCTTAGAATCTCTTAGTCCATCTATATCAAAAATAGCTTGGAAAACCTTAGTGCCTGATGAAAAAGGCTATGTTCTGTTCTTAGGTACTGCATAATTTTAATATTTTTATATTCCTGAGATTCGCATTTACTTCTTTTGATTAAAGTGAAAAATGGGACTGTAGAGCCTGAATATATTTATGTGGCTGCATTAGCTTTGTCCATATTCCCATGTGAGCCCCTGAAATTGGCTTCTAGGTCTGTTTTGTTAACCCATGGATCTATGAATTTTCTGTTTCTGTCACTTTCATTTTATCAATATGATTTTTCTGTTTCTGTACTTTTCTTCTCATGCTGAAGTTTCAGTTGCAGCTTTGGCTTGGGACTAAGTTTAAGGTTGTTTCCCCTTGATTTTTCTTAGTTATGCACGCTAAGAATGGACACTAGGGACTAGTTAATGAACGAATGAAAAGAAAAATTCTTCAATATAATTTGCTTTTGTAGAATCAAAAATCTTAATATTGTAATAAATGAAAGACATTTCCCTTGCATTTCGATTGGGAGTTTATCTTTAATAGGGCTCTTCATGAAATTGTAAGCTTTGAGTTGAGTGATAGTGTCAATCATCTTTCAAGGGATTTCAGTTGCTTGTTTGGCTTCTCAAGTTCTATTTGTGTTGCATTATCTAGGAAAGGATTTTGCATCTTTTTGGTAGTCTAAACTGCATACATAATCAAATACTCTCTTGCAACTAGTTGACTCAATCATGATACTTATAGTTTGGCAAAACTGAGTTTCCTTTCAGTCTAATGGATGAGCCACTTGGGGAGTTGGAGTTTCCATAGATTTTTTTTGGATTTTGAAAATCTCGAACGTCATCAAGAGGTCTACTTTGGACGTTTCTCTTTTAGGTATGATTTATCTTTATATGCATAATAGTAGTACGGGAAGAGGATCAAAGTAGAAAAAGAAAATTTTTAGGGAGGGAAGAGAATAAATTAAAGGAGTATTAAAGAAGTGCATATGCGCATCAAAATTTATTTACAGTTGATAGAAAAATATTAAACAGAGTTTATCGAGATTTGAGGCTAAAGTTGGCACTTCCCATTAGGGATATGGTTAGCTTGATGATTCTAGGCTCAAGAACTCAGACACCCTTCTCTTTATGATTCTAGTGGGACGTCCATTTAAAATAGACACGAAGGTCCTATGACTATACATCGTTTAAGCCTTTCCTGGACGTTTTTCCTTGAAAGAAACAATCAAATCTTTAACAACTAAGCAAAGTCCTTTGATTGGGTTATAGAATCTTGTATGCTTTTAGTTCTTTCTTGGCGTAAAAACAAAGCCAAAAAAATGGTAACTTGTCAGTTTCCTTAACGATCTGCTGGCCTCCTTTGAATATCACCACCATCTACTAAATTCTCTTTGTCCAAACCAAACGCTTCTTTGGGTCCACCTCCCACCTCCTATACTGAAGTTGAAGAGTCTTTTAGGTTAACTCCATCTTGAATCTGTGTCCCCCAAGTTCTAGAGACCACAATTTGAGATGGAACCCGAGCTACTCGGTGTTTATCAACTTCACGCTAAGCTATTCAACTTTTGTGGTCATCAATATTGGTTGTTACTATCTTCATTCAACAGAACATGCTATGGAGTAGTTCCTTCGGGTCTTCTTTCAAGATTAAGGTGAAGATTTTGTAGAAATTTTCAGTCGAAGGTGTTTTTTTAGGGAAATGGCTCAAAAAGAACCCCTAGAGCTGTGCTAAAAAAGAACCATCAATTTTTTATTTGCTTTAAGATCGAGTATTCTTTAGTGCTGTGCTATTTTAGCTTTAATTTTACTACATTTTCCACTTTTGTTCTTGTGATAAAGGTTCACTGCTATGTTCTCTCTTCTTTGTCACTAGAATCATTTATTCTCAACGTGCGCAACAAATTAGCCTTCGAAACTTGACTAAAACATTTTGATGTTCTTATGATTAGGTCGACATTATAGGAGTTGGTTGCTACTCCTCCAAAGACTTGTGGACCTGGAAAAACGAAGGCATTGTTTTGACAGCGGAAGAAACAAATGAGACCCATGATCTTCACAAATCCAACGTACTCGAGAGGCCGAAAGTAATCTATAACTCAAAGACTGGAAAATACGTAATGTGGATGCATGTCGATGATGCGAACTATACGAAAGCTTCTGTGGGTATCGCCATCAGTGACTACCCGACCGGCCCATTCGATTATCTTTACAGCAAAAGACCCCATGGGTTTGACAGTAGAGATATGACAATCTTCAAAGATGATGATGGTACAGCCTATCTCGTTTACTCATCTGTAGACAATAGTGAACTTCATATAGGACCTCTCACCGAAGATTATCTCGATGTGACCAACGTTGCGAGAAGGATTCTCATCGGCCAGCATCGGGAAGCGCCAGCTTTGTTCAAACACCAGGGAACTTACTACATGATCACATCAGGGTGCACGGGATGGGCACCGAATGAGGCATTGACCCACGCAGCAGAGTCAATCATGGGTCCATGGGAGACGATGGAAAACCCGTGTATAGGAGGAAACAAGATGTTTCGACTAGCTACATTCTTTGCTCAGAGCACATTTGTTCTTCCCCTACCTTCATATCCCAGCTTGTTTATTTTCATGGCAGACCGATGGAATCCCGCCAACCTTAGAGACTCGAGGTACATTTGGTTGCCATTGATGGTCGGAGGACTTGTCGATGAACCACTCGACTACAATTTTGGGTTCCCTTTGTGGTCAAGAGTGTCTATATATTGGCATAGAAAGTGGAAGCTTCCTAAGGGCTGGAATCCGTTGAAATGACACGAATTGTTCTTTCGATCGACCCCGCTCAATGTACCATACAAAGAAAGGTCGTTGTTTGATTCTTTCAGTGTCCCATAGTTTTCCTTACCAAGTCAATAATGTTTAACTTAGTTCATATTATAGGCACAGAATTTTCAACCCATGAGTGAACTTATTATACCTTTTGATTAATAATCATTATATTAGGTTTTAAATTTCAATCTTCTCTTTCCCTTTTCAAATTCATATGATAGATAATATTCGCTCATACTTGAGATACATGTACCGATCNAACTTACTACATGATCACATCAGGGTGCACGGGATGGGCACCGAATGAGGCATTGACCCACGCAGCAGAGTCAATCATGGGTCCATGGGAGACGATGGAAAACCCGTGTATAGGAGGAAACAAGATGTTTCGACTAGCTACATTCTTTGCTCAGAGCACATTTGTTCTTCCCCTACCTTCATATCCCAGCTTGTTTATTTTCATGGCAGACCGATGGAATCCCGCCAACCTTAGAGACTCGAGGTACATTTGGTTGCCATTGATGGTCGGAGGACTTGTCGATGAACCACTCGACTACAATTTTGGGTTCCCTTTGTGGTCAAGAGTGTCTATATATTGGCATAGAAAGTGGAAGCTTCCTAAGGGCTGGAATCCGTTGAAATGACACGAATTGTTCTTTCGATCGACCCCGCTCAATGTACCATACAAAGAAAGGTCGTTGTTTGATTCTTTCAGTGTCCCCATAGTTTTCCTTACCAAGTCAATAATGTTTAACTTAGTTCATATTATAGGCACAGAATTTTCAACCCATGAGTGAACTTATTATACCTTTTGATTAATAATCATTATATTAGGTTTTAAATTTCAATCTTCTCTTTCCCTTTTCAAATTCATATGATAGATAATATTCGCTCATACTTGAGATACATGTACCGATCTTCCAAATAAATTTAACTCTCGTCACTTTTTATAATAGTCTAAGTCCACCACTAGCGGATATTGTTTGTTTTGGTTCGTTACGTATTGTCGTTAGCTTCACTGTTTTAAAACGTGTCAGCTAGAGAGAGGTTTTCACACCTTTATAAGGAATGTTTGGTTCCTCCCTCTAGTATGGCCGTTAGCTTCACTGTTTTAAAACGTGTCAGCTAGAGAGAGGTTTTCACACCTTTATAAGGAATGTTTGGTTCCTCCCTCTAGTATGGCCNTCTTCCAAATAAATTTAACTCTCGTCACTTTTTATAATAGTCGAAGTCCACCACTAGCGGATATTGTTTGTTTTGGTTCGTTACGTATTGCCGTTAGCTTCACTATTTTAAAACGTGTCAGCTAGAGAGAGGTTTTTACACCTTTATAAGGAATGTTTGGTTCCTCCCTCAAACGGATGTTGGATCTCATAATTCACGCCCTACGCCCTTGAGGACTCAGCGTTCTCACTAGCACACAACTCGATGTCTGGCTTTGTAAGGAATGTTTCATTCCCTGTGGGATCTCACAATATTTAGTTGTTATTGATCAAGTAGGTGGATCTCTCGTGTACATATACCTCGTATTCATAAATGCATGAAACAAGTTTAATATCAAACACGTCCTCTCGTAGCTTGGCTTGGACTTCGTTAGTTTGTTAATAACATTACTAAAAGATTTTAATATTACAAAGTAAATCTCAAATCTCAAATGGAAAGAAAAAACGGAGTAAAAAACCAAATGTTGAAATAGAGAGAGATCTTTTTCAATGTGAACTACTACTCTGGCGACTCTTCTCTCCGTCCACTGATTCAGGCGCCCACGCGGCGGCCCAAACCACCGCCTGCCCCTTCCAAGCCAAGAAAATTCCGGCATCGGCGTCCTCGCCGTCATCCAACACCGTCCACCCATCCCTATACCTCCTTAAAAGCGCTCGTACGTCGTCGTTTACATCCTCACTAAACGACACCGGTTTGAAACCGCCCTCATGCAAACGACGAGCCCAACGCGCAGCCGTCTCGCGCCTCTCAACACACTCCGCTGGCGCGCGTGCAAGCAAGTCCACGATGGCGCGTCCAGCGGCGCGTTCGAGCATCAACTTTTCATCACTTGTGGAAGGGAAACTTCCGTCTAAGGAATCAAAGTAAACCCTAAACCACCGTAAACATTCTTGAACGTCTTTGACAAAGTCAACGCCGTCGCTATCGAGATCTGCCTGCTCCTCCACCACAGTGATTATCCTCGGCCGCAAAGCTCCGAACAGTGAAATCAGAAAATCGCGGCGGTTGTCGACGGGCGTGACGGAGCGGAAGGCGCCGGCGCAGTTAATGGCAAGGGCTTCGTCGTCATTAACCCCTAACTCCGTGAAATTTAGCTGTGAAATATCGCCGGAGTAATATATTGCTTTGAATTTGAAGGGAACCCCCATAAGCCTCGCGAATTTCTCCATTCTTCTGCTAATTTCTCTCATCACCTTCTGCAAATCCATTAACAATACAATAAGAATTTATTTTATTTAATCTATATATTTCTTAACCATTTCTAAAAGTGGATAAATACTTTTTTTAAATTTATAAAATAAAAATAACTTCCTTATCCATACGACTTCATAACTTCACCAATACACACTATCCATCTCACCTGGTCTAGATTTTATTCAACTTTTGGAAAATCTAAATTTTGGTTCGTAAACTAAACCAGCTTAAAATAGAATTACAACTTAATCTTTATGAACAAAGTATAATTCTTTTTAAAAAATAATTAAAAAATAAGAACAACCAGACAACCCAACCTAAAAACTCAAATTACTTACCCCAATTTGTAAATGTTTGATANGTGCAGCAAAGCGAAGACCGAAGAGAACAACCACACTGATTGATGAATTTCTTGATGAAGATTCACCACTTAGGCACAAATTCTTTCCTGATCGTAAAACTTCTGTTGATCCAACGATTACAGGAAACGATAGTATGTTCTATTATCCAGGGAGAGTTTGGCTGGATACTGAAGGGAATCCCATCCAAGCTCATGGAGGTGGCGTTTTATACGATGAAATATCTGAAACATACTATTGGTATGGAGAGTATAAAGATGGCCCCACCTACCATGCTCATAAAAAGGGAGCTGCACGGGTAAAATCATCTATACTCTGCCTTTCTGGACCTTCATTTTCTGTAATGTTAGTCTTATGCTTCCACTGGTAAAAAAATTCCGATCACATAAACTGTTAGCGTGCATCTATATGAATTTGTTTGGAAACAACACAGTTTGATTAGTGCCTCAGACTTTTTTCTTTCTTATCCATTATTAATAGTATTTTCTTCTTTAGTATAGAAACTTATAATGTCAATTATTGCTCCATGGTGCTTTTATCTGACTTTTATGTTCTTAATACGATGTATATCAGCTTGAGTGATTGTCATATGTTGAATTCCTTCTAGTTCACCACTTTTACCATACTCCAGTCTTGATAAGGTCCTACCCAACTTGTGAATCTTATTAGTTTTTGAGATGGTATGTAATGCTTGAGAGGTTACGTTAAGATCTTGGAGGATGACAGTGAGAAGAAATTTCAATGCGGAGGAAGTGAATGCACTTTGCTGTCTTTTGGAATTGATGGAGAGCATGTTGATTTTGAGATAGTAGGTTAAGATGGAATTTAGATAAAATAGGTTTTTTTTTGGTTAAATGTTTTGTTGAAGAATCAGTTGATGATCCTACTCGTCCTATAAGTCCCTATAAATGATTTTTGGAAGTCAAAGAGTCTAAAGAAAGGTGAATACCCTAATCTCGTTGGCTTTCGGAAAGCATAAATACAGCTGATAGACTTTATACAACACATCAAGAAGTTACCAGAAAATCAAGATCTTCAACCGACTTGGATAAATAAAGGGGAACTTTTACTAGAAAATGAATCTTGTCATGGGGCAAGAAAAGAAGATGAAATTGACATTATTTGTCTAAAATTCCTAGATCCTTCCCTTTCAAAATTGTTTAATTCCTTTCAAAGCTAAATTGACTGAAAAGAGGGCCAACGTGGCGTTAACCCAACTTCCCAACTCTCTTTCTAAGCCCATGGCCATTAGAGGACAAGACGTCTGTGGGTGATTAGAGTCAGAGAAACACCAGGAAAGATGCAACTTTTTTTCTTTTTTTTTGAACCAGAAATGAAACTTTTCATTGAAGAGATGAAAAGAGATTAATGCTCAAAGGATACAAACACCTAATGGTGTGAAGATAAACAAAGTTACAAAGGATTAAATCAGAAAAACCACCAAAGAGTTGGAAAGAGAACACCAAATAGAGGCTTTTAGATGAGCTGACTCAAATTGATCTAACCAAGAACAACGTCTATCTTAAAAAATCCTCTGATTTCATTACAACCAAAGTTCTGAAATCAAAACCTTTTCTGCATTGACCCAAAGCAAATGAGAGCCCAAGCGCAAAGAGAGGGACCCAAAAGAATCCGAAGAACATTGTTTTTGGCATGGGAACAGAAAACCCCCTGCAAATTAAAAATTATGAACAATTTGAACCAGCAAGCTTGAGAGAAAGTGCATTACAAAAAAATTTGGTTGAGAGATTCCCTTGTTTTGTGTCCCCATATCAGCCTACAAATATCCTCAGGCAGGGTTGCCTTTACAGCAGTTGGGTAATGAAAAGGAGATTTACTACAACAATTTACCAACTTTTCTAAGTACCAAATTCTGTTATCCGAAGACAAATGACATACACGAGAATGCAGTTCTTGTGTTCATTTCAATTTTTTTTTAATCCTGAAATGGTTTTGCCAACGTTTAGGGACTATTCCTTTCTCATCTGCATTCCTGCAATCCCCCAACTGCTCTATGTCTGCTGATGACATTTTGAGTTGCTAAGTTTAGAAACTGGACATAACTTTCTTTATCTTCAAACGGTCTCTCCAGTCAAACACTGTCCTCACTCGAAGTTGACATACAGTCCAGACCTTGAGGAAACAAATCTAGATCAGGATCTCTAGTATTAAATTTCTCTGAAGGCACGTCAATGTTTGTCTCAAAGTACGCATATTTGGAGAAGATAACACCTGTTTCCTTTTGCATTCTAGCGATGAGGCCTACTCTTTCTTCCAGTATCAATTTTTTTGGAAGCAGTTTCAATTTTTGTCTTCTCCTTTAAGCCGTTTTACCTTGAGTTGCTGTCCCCATCTAATGTTTATTTCAACTGTAAATCTTATGATGAATGGGGAGGTCCAGTCCCTTAGAATCTCTTAGTCCATCTATATCAAAAATAGCTTGGAAAACCTTAGTGCCTGATGAAAAAGGCTATGTTCTGTTCTTAGGTACTGCATAATTTTAATATTTTTATATTCCTGAGATTCGCATTTACTTCTTTTGATTAAAGTGAAAAATGGGACTGTAGAGCCTGAATATATTTATGTGGCTGCATTAGCTTTGTCCATATTCCCATGTGAGCCCCTGAAATTGGCTTCTAGGTCTGTTTTGTTAACCCATGGATCTATGAATTTTCTGTTTCTGTCACTTTCATTTTATCAATATGATTTTTCTGTTTCTGTACTTTTCTTCTCATGCTGAAGTTTCAGTTGCAGCTTTGGCTTGGGACTAAGTTTAAGGTTGTTTCCCCTTGATTTTTCTTAGTTATGCACGCTAAGAATGGACACTAGGGACTAGTTAATGAACGAATGAAAAGAAAAATTCTTCAATATAATTTGCTTTTGTAGAATCAAAAATCTTAATATTGTAATAAATGAAAGACATTTCCCTTGCATTTCGATTGGGAGTTTATCTTTAATAGGGCTCTTCATGAAATTGTAAGCTTTGAGTTGAGTGATAGTGTCAATCATCTTTCAAGGGATTTCAGTTGCTTGTTTGGCTTCTCAAGTTCTATTTGTGTTGCATTATCTAGGAAAGGATTTTGCATCTTTTTGGTAGTCTAAACTGCATACATAATCAAATACTCTCTTGCAACTAGTTGACTCAATCATGATACTTATAGTTTGGCAAAACTGAGTTTCCTTTCAGTCTAATGGATGAGCCACTTGGGGAGTTGGAGTTTCCATAGATTTTTTTTGGATTTTGAAAATCTCGAACGTCATCAAGAGGTCTACTTTGGACGTTTCTCTTTTAGGTATGATTTATCTTTATATGCATAATAGTAGTACGGGAAGAGGATCAAAGTAGAAAAAGAAAATTTTTAGGGAGGGAAGAGAATAAATTAAAGGAGTATTAAAGAAGTGCATATGCGCATCAAAATTTATTTACAGTTGATAGAAAAATATTAAACAGAGTTTATCGAGATTTGAGGCTAAAGTTGGCACTTCCCATTAGGGATATGGTTAGCTTGATGATTCTAGGCTCAAGAACTCAGACACCCTTCTCTTTATGATTCTAGTGGGACGTCCATTTAAAATAGACACGAAGGTCCTATGACTATACATCGTTTAAGCCTTTCCTGGACGTTTTTCCTTGAAAGAAACAATCAAATCTTTAACAACTAAGCAAAGTCCTTTGATTGGGTTATAGAATCTTGTATGCTTTTAGTTCTTTCTTGGCGTAAAAACAAAGCCAAAAAAATGGTAACTTGTCAGTTTCCTTAACGATCTGCTGGCCTCCTTTGAATATCACCACCATCTACTAAATTCTCTTTGTCCAAACCAAACGCTTCTTTGGGTCCACCTCCCACCTCCTATACTGAAGTTGAAGAGTCTTTTAGGTTAACTCCATCTTGAATCTGTGTCCCCCAAGTTCTAGAGACCACAATTTGAGATGGAACCCGAGCTACTCGGTGTTTATCAACTTCACGCTAAGCTATTCAACTTTTGTGGTCATCAATATTGGTTGTTACTATCTTCATTCAACAGAACATGCTATGGAGTAGTTCCTTCGGGTCTTCTTTCAAGATTAAGGTGAAGATTTTGTAGAAATTTTCAGTCGAAGGTGTTTTTTTAGGGAAATGGCTCAAAAAGAACCCCTAGAGCTGTGCTAAAAAAGAACCATCAATTTTTTATTTGCTTTAAGATCGAGTATTCTTTAGTGCTGTGCTATTTTAGCTTTAATTTTACTACATTTTCCACTTTTGTTCTTGTGATAAAGGTTCACTGCTATGTTCTCTCTTCTTTGTCACTAGAATCATTTATTCTCAACGTGCGCAACAAATTAGCCTTCGAAACTTGACTAAAACATTTTGATGTTCTTATGATTAGGTCGACATTATAGGAGTTGGTTGCTACTCCTCCAAAGACTTGTGGACCTGGAAAAACGAAGGCATTGTTTTGACAGCGGAAGAAACAAATGAGACCCATGATCTTCACAAATCCAACGTACTCGAGAGGCCGAAAGTAATCTATAACTCAAAGACTGGAAAATACGTAATGTGGATGCATGTCGATGATGCGAACTATACGAAAGCTTCTGTGGGTATCGCCATCAGTGACTACCCGACCGGCCCATTCGATTATCTTTACAGCAAAAGACCCCATGGGTTTGACAGTAGAGATATGACAATCTTCAAAGATGATGATGGTACAGCCTATCTCGTTTACTCATCTGTAGACAATAGTGAACTTCATATAGGACCTCTCACCGAAGATTATCTCGATGTGACCAACGTTGCGAGAAGGATTCTCATCGGCCAGCATCGGGAAGCGCCAGCTTTGTTCAAACACCAGGGAACTTACTACATGATCACATCAGGGTGCACGGGATGGGCACCGAATGAGGCATTGACCCACGCAGCAGAGTCAATCATGGGTCCATGGGAGACGATGGAAAACCCGTGTATAGGAGGAAACAAGATGTTTCGACTAGCTACATTCTTTGCTCAGAGCACATTTGTTCTTCCCCTACCTTCATATCCCAGCTTGTTTATTTTCATGGCAGACCGATGGAATCCCGCCAACCTTAGAGACTCGAGGTACATTTGGTTGCCATTGATGGTCGGAGGACTTGTCGATGAACCACTCGACTACAATTTTGGGTTCCCTTTGTGGTCAAGAGTGTCTATATATTGGCATAGAAAGTGGAAGCTTCCTAAGGGCTGGAATCCGTTGAAATGACACGAATTGTTCTTTCGATCGACCCCGCTCAATGTACCATACAAAGAAAGGTCGTTGTTTGATTCTTTCAGTGTCCCATAGTTTTCCTTACCAAGTCAATAATGTTTAACTTAGTTCATATTATAGGCACAGAATTTTCAACCCATGAGTGAACTTATTATACCTTTTGATTAATAATCATTATATTAGGTTTTAAATTTCAATCTTCTCTTTCCCTTTTCAAATTCATATGATAGATAATATTCGCTCATACTTGAGATACATGTACCGATCTTCCAAATAAATTTAACTCTCGTCACTTTTTATAATAGTCGAAGTCCACCACTAGCGGATATTGTTTGTTTTGGTTCGTTACGTATTGCCGTTAGCTTCACTATTTTAAAACGTGTCAGCTAGAGAGAGGTTTTTACACCTTTATAAGGAATGTTTGGTTCCTCCCTCAAACGGATGTTGGATCTCATAATTCACGCCCTACGCCCTTGAGGACTCAGCGTTCTCACTAGCACACGACTCGATGTCTGGCTTTGTAAGGAATGTTTCATTCCCTGTGGGATCTCACAATATTTAGTTGTTATTAATCAAGTAGGTGGATCTCTCGTGTACATATACCTCGTATTCATAAATGCATGAAACAAGTTTAATATCAAACACGTCCTCTCGTAGCTTGGCTTGGACTTCGTTAGTTTGTTAATAACATTACTAAAAGATTTTAATATTACAAAGTAAATCTCAAATCTCAAATGGAAAGAAAAAACGGAGTAAAAAACCAAATGTTGAAATAGAGAGAGATCTTTTTCAATGTGAACTACTACTCTGGCGACTCTTCTCTCCGTCCACTGATTCAGGCGCCCACGCGGCGGCCCAAACCACCGCCTGCCCCTTCCAAGCCAAGAAAATTCCGGCATCGGCGTCCTCGCCGTCATCCAACACCGTCCACCCATCCCTATACCTCCTTAAAAGCGCTCGTACGTCGTCGTTTACATCCTCACTAAACGACACCGGTTTGAAACCGCCCTCATGCAAACGACGAGCCCAACGCGCAGCCGTCTCGCGCCTCTCAACACACTCCGCTGGCGCGCGTGCAAGCAAGTCCACGATGGCGCGTCCAGCGGCGCGTTCGAGCATCAACTTTTCATCACTTGTGGAAGGGAAACTTCCGTCTAAGGAATCAAAGTAAACCCTAAACCACCGTAAACATTCTTGAACGTCTTTGACAAAGTCAACGCCGTCGCTATCGAGATCTGCCGGCTCCTCCACCACAGTGATTATCCTCGGCCGCAAAGCTCCGAACAGTGAAATCAGAAAATCGCGGCGGTTGTCGACGGGCGTGACGGAGCGGAAGGCGCCGGCGCAGTTAATGGCAAGGGCTTCGTCGTCATTAACCCCTAACTCCGTGAAATTTAGCTGTGAAATATCGCCGGAGTAATATATTGCTTTGAATTTGAAGGGAACCCCCATAAGCCTCGCGAATTTCTCCATTCTTCTGCTAATTTCTCTCATCACCTTCTGCAAATCCATTAACAATACAATAAGAATTTATTTTATTTAATCTATATATTTCTTAACCATTTCTAAAAGTGGATAAATACTTTTTTTAAATTTATAAAATAAAAATAACTTCCTTATCCATACGACTTCATAACTTCACCAATACACACTATCCATCTCACCTGGTCTAGATTTTATTCAACTTTTGGAAAATCTAAATTTTGGTTCGTAAACTAAACCAGCTTAAAATAGGATTACAACTTAATCTTTATGAACAAAGTATAATTCTTTTTAAAAAATAATTAAAAAATAAGAACAACCAGACAACCCAACCTAAAAACTCAAATTACTTACCCCAATTTGTAAATGTTTGATATTTGAAAGTATAATTTAAATAAGAGCAAAAATAAGAACAACCCGACAAACCCAACCTAAAAACTCGAATTATTGATCCTGATTTGTAAATGATATTTGAAAGTATAATTTTTTTTAAATAATTAAAAAATAAGAACAATAACTTAAAAACTCAAATGACTCATCTTGATTTGTATTTGAAAGTATTACTAATCTTGATTTGTAAATGTTTGATAATTGAAAGTATAATTTTTTTTAAATAATTAAAAAATATGAACAACTCAACTAACTCAACCTAAAAATTCTAATTACTACTGAACGTCATTTGTAAATGTTTGATATTTGAAATTATATATTTTTTTAAATAATTAAAAAATAAGAACAACGGGACAACCCAACCTATAAAGTTGAATTATTGACCCAACAATTAACTTGAAATTTTCAACTAAACTTGTATACACCTTATTATGAATGAGGACTCTATACACCTTATTATGAATGAGGACTCTCCTGAGTGTCCACTTTAAGCATAAGATTTGAGCTTTTGGTTTCTGAAAATGACTCGTACCGATGTAGATGTATTCCTTACTTATAAACTCAGGATCATTATGTTAATTAGCTAATGAGGATAAATTTCAAACCTTATCCGATCTGGCTGCGACTAGTGTCGTGAGCCTAAGGTGTGGAGTTTCGTCTGATCGAGATGCTAGAGCTTCAAGGAAAGTCGGCCATTGAGTACAAAAGGAGTTACTAATATCAATGATATGCAACTTCTTTTCTCCTTCAAAAGCCTCCATGATAACCCCATTTGAAGCAACATGACCAAACGTCATCCATGGACTCACCTCTTGAAACTTCAACACCATTCTTCTCATCGACGCGAAACAAGACCGTTTCTCCGACACCATTGCCAAGGTCCGATAGCACCGTTCACCAGAGTTCGTAACATGACTAAACATAGCTCGAAGAAAGTAAAAAGCCAATTTTTGATCAATGTCGCCATAGGGCGAACCAAGCTCGTTAAGCATCCACATGAGTTGTTGGATTCGAGAAGCGTTGTTATCAACAATGGCAATGGCAATTTGGACGATCAACGTAGAAGCCCAACCATTAGAGAATTCCAAGTTCACGTCTAAAGGGGCGAACCATCGATCAGTCGAATTGACAGTACCTAATAAAAATACGAATAAACAAACGGTATGATATCGTCTATTTTAAACATCTTTTCTTAAATGGTCTCCTACCAATAAAAAAGTATTCCTTACTTATATACTCGTGATCTCGATGGACATGGTCGTTATCAAGACGATGGTTGGAAGAAGAGGAGGCAGAGAAATGTTGTTGATCCACCATGAAGGAGCTGGTGAAGCATTGTTCAGGAGGTGGTGGGTTAAGGAAGCAATGATTTTGAAGATCAACAGAATTCTTGGAGCTGGTGCTTGAGTTGTAAGATTGATCAGAAGGTTGAAGGTTGGAGACAAGCCTGAACAAGGTATCCATTAATAAGAACACTTGAAGAACAGGAGAAAAAAAAAAAGGGAAATTTTGTGGGTTTGATTTGAAAAGGCATGAAATTGGGGAAGAGGAAGTGGAAAAATTGGTGGGTCTGACAAAAGATGATGAAAGTGAAGAAGAAAAGGGTTAGGAAATGTCGAGATCATTTCATAAGTTGGTGCCTTTTGCTTACCTTTCCACTGTTCATCCACTCTTTCTCTCTCTACATTTCTTTATCCAACTATATATTATATTCAACGTAACCATTATACAATATAGTTTTCTTTTAATAATTATCTTATAGAAACTAAGGTTCTATATTCAAAATGTGACTTCTTTAATCATAATATATTATTTTGATTATGCTAAAAGTATGCCAAATGGAGGTTTTGAGGGAGGAGAGAGAAAGGGATATGGTAGAAGTAAAGCTGCCGGCCTGCCTATTATCATCATTTATCTCCGTATCTAAATTTTATTGGATCAAATTGAAATATTTAAATATTTTTCAGATTCAATCTAATTGTTCGGGTTAAAATTACTCTTATCGAATAATGAATCCAACTCAACCTAATATTAATTTTTTGAGTTAGGTTGGTTCGAATTTAAACATTTCTTTTAGATTCAGTCTAATTGTTTGGGGTGAACCAACAATATATATATATATATATATATATATTTTTTGAATTTGGTTGGTTTGGTTTTTGTTTTTAATAAAAATAAAATAATGCTTCCCAAAAGGCCCGGTAGCAATAGAGAGAGTATATTTTTTTTTTTAATGATAAATTCACAATCATTTCATAAATGAGCGAACGTGACATTTTCAATCCAACACCTACCCTCAAACAAAGTATGCCTCCCCTAATCAATGCTCGACTCCTTTTTCTTTTGCAGTAGTCTTAGTCATTTTTAACAATGCATTTGACCTTTTCTTTTGGATTCCTTTGTTCGGCATTTGAGAATTCTATTGACATGACTAAGTTTAGAGCATGACTTTGATACTATGTTAGATGAACACGACTCTCCACAATGGTATGATATTGTCCATTTGAGCATAAACTCTCCTGACTTTACAACTAAATCTCAATATATATATATATATATATATTTGTTTAAGAGAATTTAGGAAGGAACTAAATCTATAAAATTTTCAATAGTGGACGAAATTGATTTGGATTGAATTGAGGGAGTTTTTGGAATCATGGGTTGTTTGAACAATAGAGTTGGTGTGATTGGTTTGGTTTTTGTTTCTTATTTTGTTTGTGGTAAACAAAGAAAGGTTGACAACAACGTTATTGTTTGATAGTACAAAAATAAATGTGTAGGCTTTTGAGGGAGCTTTCTGCTGAAACTTACAAAACCAAAAAAAAAATGAATCTTTCAAAGGTGGGTTTTTCGTTATCATTATGTCTCAAACCCAACTTGGCTCTTATTTGTCTCAATCCTCTTGTCCTCAACCCACTCCTTATAATCTTACATTTTTACATTTTAAAAAAAAAATATATATATATATATATATATNTCAACCCACTCCTTATAATCTTACATTTTTACATTTTAAAAATATATATATATTTATTTATTTATATTACGGAACAAAACAGAATAAAACGTGTTTGGTGTCGCAATCACACTTGTTTAACAACATGACTTGACGATTGTGTGGTGCTTGTTCTAACCTACTAAACAAGTCAGGCGTACAAAAGATCGAACTTTGCGGACATTCTCGATGTAGTCTTTAGTCTAGAATCACGTTTAGAGAGAGAATGTTTTTTTTTTTTTTAAACAATTTGAAAGAAAGTGTCGTAGATGTGAATTGCATGGAAGACACTTCGACAAAAGAGCTTACAATACTAAGGTGAAGAAGTTTGATATCTAATTGGTCTCTCTTAGAGTACATTTTAGGGTATTTTATGTTTTGTAGGAGTAGATATAATTTTGTCGAAATGTCTCACACACATAAATTATAATAATAAAATAATACAACATGAAAATAGATAAAAGAGTTCACTATGACATGGACATGCAATCATAGATTTGATTACTTCACTCCTTCCTTCCCTCGTCTAATGGGGAGTTTTCTTATCTCCCGATACATCGAATGCAGAATCCTTAATAGGTGAGGATCACCATTTCTGTAGATACTGAAGTCTCGTCCAAGATTCATAAGGAATCTTAAGAGCCCACTTGAAGAACTAATCTTGGAAGAAAATCTTTATTCAATTCATATAATCTTTCAGAAGCTAGCATCGCTAGTTGACTCCTCTTCGTCGACAACTAGCCAGCAGTTGTCGGACGGGACTTCCTTGCCTTCTACCTACCCGCCTTGTCTTATCTCACCCTTCAAAACTCTACACAAACCCTCGTAACTTAAATCACGCCCTAGACAAACATGACTGTGACACTAAACTTCAAGTAATCTAATGTCGAGTGGCCTCCTAAATTTTTTAAAGAAGCATGTGAGCGAATCCAAAACATATTATAAAACTCGTATGAGTTATCCAACATAGGGAATTTTTCATGTGGAAAACCTTCGTAACAACTATTTTGGAGTCTTCCTCTTAAGGGAATAGAAACGGATGAGGCCTGCAAAAAGAATTTTAATTTAAATCCACACAACCGGATAAACCGGTCAAACTCTTTTTAATTTTATTAATTAATGAAACATCAATAATTACTTGTAAACAATAGTTAATTATATAAGGGTAATGGAAGACCAATTTTTTTTAATATAATTTTATAATGCGATAACATAACGATTAGTTTAGAGTTTAGTCATGTTAATTATTTAACCGTAAATATAGGGACATGTACATCTGTATTGGGTTCATGTCTAGATCGAGTTGGTCGAGCCAAGCAAACTTAGAGACCTGGTATAAATAGAGAACAAGGATATGCCTTTAAGGTATGTCCACTTTGAGTATCGTGTGAACTTTATTTTGGGGTTTTCGAAAAGGCCTCACACCAATGAAGACAGTATTCTTTGATTACAAATGTATGTTCATTTCCTAAATTGGCTGAGGTGGTAGTGGTTAAAAATTAAATAATTTTTAATTGTTATTTTAGTTCATATAGATATAAAGAGCAATTGTCCAAAGCCCAAATCTAAAATTAGTGTTTTGTGGGCTTTTGAATGCAAAGCCGGATATCTGTTACGTGTCCAGGCTTGAGAAACGGAATGGGCGATCAGAGAAACGGCGGCTATGGTGGCGACAGCAGCAGCGGTGAGGAGGACGGTGACGCCCAATGGAGAGCCGCCATCGACTCTGTCACTACCACGTCTGTGTTTCTCTCGTCGTTAACTAATGGTCTTCCTGCTACTTCTACAACCACTGCTTCAAACTCGGACGATGACTCCGAGCTTAATCTCGGTCCTCAACCGCCCAAGCAATATCAAATCAAGGTCTCTGTTGCTTCATTTCTCCTCCATCTCTCCTACAAAGCATTAACCTTCTTTGCCTAGTTTTTCTCATTCTTTTCTTTGCCTTGGAATGTTTGCGACTCTTTTGAGTTGAAGCTGTTGGAATGAGAAATGATTGGGATATAATGTTATTTATATAATCAGAACTTTGTTAAAGCTAGAATAGAGTGTTCGTGTTTTGGTGATTCGTATGATTTTTATTCAAGATGCAAGAGATGTTGATTGATTAATTTGGTTTGGCCGTGAAGGCTGGGAGTTACTTGGAGTTCCATTTTTTTTGTTACTTGATGACAATGAACTTCAGCAGATTGGTTGCTACTCTGAATCTGAAGCCAATATATTCTCGGCGACTGACTATTTTTATTAGGGGTGTAATTAGCACAATTGAGATTACGGCTTATCAAGTGATACAATTATATACCTCTTTATCATTCGTAATCATTCAAATGCAGTGGCTAGAAACATTAGACACTGTAACTTTATGCCTGTAATTAAGCATGTCTAATCCACTTGGATGGATGTGCAGCAAGATGCGTCGTTAACAGCAGAAACGCTACACTTTGAATTGTAAACGTGTTTACTTTGCCTTTTTGGTGTAAATATGCATGTAGCCTATTTTATTGTCATTTCTTACAATAACGGATTGATTTCTTGCAGGCACAGAAGATGTTGGAGAATATTTTGGAAACTACTCTGGAGGTGGTAGAACATTCCACAGCTATTCCTTGTGATGATTCCAAAACCAGTGAAGGTGGAATTCGCTTGTTTAAAAATGCTCCCGTTGGAGTTGTGTTTGATCACATCGGTAAGTAGTTTTAACTGTATTTTCTTATCTGAAGAAGTTAGAAGGCAGAAAAGGTGATATTTGATGCTCGTATATAGGATCCCTAATCTTGGATGTCTTTAACTAATATGAAACTAGTACTTATCATAGTGGTCTATTTCATTGAGCAAGAATTGTTACCTGTGTGAATGTTTCTTGACAACTCCCTTCAATGATTAGTTAAAAAATGTTGAGAATAGATAACATAGAGAATCAATAATATTTTGTGGGGTAGAAGTTTCTNTGAATGTTTCTTGACAACTCCCTTCAATGATTAGTTAAAAAAATGTTGTGAATAGATAACATAGAGAATCAATAATATTTTGTGGGGTAGAAGTTTATCATTAGTCATTACTCATTAGTGAAAGTGAATATAAGGAAGGAAGTTGTGTTTTCAATGTGAGCTAACACAGAAGACATCATCAAATATTTCCAGGATATATACTTCAAAGATTATGGTTATTGGTTTAGTTTGTAGCCCAAATGAAAGTTCTAAAACCACCCACTTCATTTATCTCATCTTTTTTTATGAGAAACTTGCATCTTTTTTCATGAGAAACCAAGTTTCATTCATAAGATCANATGAAAGTTCTAAAACCACCCACTTCATTTATCTCATCTTTTCTTATGAGAAACCAAGTTTCATTCATAAGATAAAAGAAAAACCACCTACGCTTTGCTCAACCTAACCCAAAGACTTACTTTTAGAGGCTGCTAGAGGAAAATTTAGACCATAAGTTTCTGGTAAAGTTTGTGGTTAGTTAGCCAGTGAGCACTAGATTCCCTGCTCTTTTGGTTTTCATTGTTCAAGGAGTTTACTGTAGGCAGTTGTTGGAATAGAAATGATGACGGAAAATCCGAATTATTATTAGGCAAAGCCGTAGACCAACCATATGCTTCAAGGATCATAGCCCAATATTGAGAAATATAGGAGCAGTGCCGAAAAAGATGTCCAGGATGTCAGAACTAGCAGAACATATAATGCACCCAGATGGACAAAGATGGATATGAGGCATATGTCTTTGAATTTGATTAACTGCGAAATTGCTCGAGACTAAGCTCACAAGGAAAGATCTTTATCTTCTTGGGATAGGAATCAGTCTAAATCACTTTTTAAAAACCACTTGACTCTTCGTCAAGGAACTCCCTCAAGATCTCTATAAGGGATTTAACTGTAAAAGTGTTGAATGGGTAAAAGGGCCTAAACCAAGAATTGTTACAATGCCAAAAACTGATGGAGGCGAAGAGATAAGAAAGATTGGCCTATTAATTGCTTTTAAATCATTTAGATTGCGTCATAGATCAAATCCCAAGCTTCCTGAGAGACATCCATGCTTCATCATCCATACACCTTGGCCAAGTAGGTAATGGAAAAAGTCGAGGGAAAACCATAGCAAGGACCCCACAACTGAACCAAGAATCATGCCAAAAGGAAGTAGAAAGACCATTATTACCCAAACATCTGTGTGCTCTAGTAGAAAGAAGATCAATCGCTGTACAAATAAAGCACCAAGGGGATTATTGAGAGCCTCCGAATAATCCTTTGCCAAAGATGAATGTCCTCTCAATGATAATATTTAGCCACAATGAATTTGCGCCAAAGAGCATTAACCTCATGCAAAAACCTCCGAACCCATTTTGCCAAGAGGGCTAAATTTTGATGACCAATACAACACAACAGTTTAGGAAGCTGTGTTGTAGCCCAGTTGATGTTGTGCATACCACCCTCTCCTCGCAACCCTCCCCAAAAGAAGTCAAGAAGTGTATCTAGAGTTCTTGGAACCTTCAATTGTAATTTAAATAGAGATAGAAAGTAAGTAGGCGTACTGAAGAGTGGCTTGGATAAGGGTGTGTTGACCACCTTTCGAAATATAAGTATATTTCCAACGACAAAGTTTATGTTGTATTCTCTCAATGACTAGCTACCAAAACTGCGCAGATTTTGAATNCGTGTGTTGACCACCTTTCGAAATATAAGTATATTTCCAACGACAAAGTTTATGTTGCATTCTCTCAATGACTAGCTACCAAAACTGCGCAGATTTTGAATTTCCTCGCACTGGAAGACCAAGATATGCAAAAGGAGAAACACTTTGCTTATAACCAATAGTTGTGAATTTCTAAGAGGATGAGAAGCAATTTGACCCAAGTTGGCACCATTTGCTACTATTCGGCCAAGACAATCTGACGCCAAAATGAAGAGGAATGGAGAAAGAGTATCATCAGCAAGTTGTAAATGATTCACACATAGCTGTGAGTGTTACCAGCAGGATGAGAAGCAATTCGACCCACGTTCGCACTATGTGCTCATATAAGATAATCTAATACCATAATGGAGAGGAAAGGAGAAAGAGGATCACTGTGGCGAATACCTCAAGAGGGGATGATGATACCTTTTGGTTGTCTATGAATGATAATTGAATAATTAACACTAAGATGCATCCACGAATTCACTTCCTCCAGATTCAACCAAAATCTTTGGCATGAAGAATTGCATCTATAAAATTAGTCAACTTTATCAAAAGCCTTTTCTAAATCCAGTTTAAGCACCACCCTCCTTACGGGAGATAAAGCTAATCATCAACCAACTCATCTGCAATTATGGAGGTACATTAAATTTTTCTGCATTAGTTGAAGGCAAAACACTTTCCAATCTATTTGACAGAACTCATTCTATAATTTTGTATGCACAAGGAATGAGGCTGATAGGGGGGAGTTTGTGACTGATTTGGAGTCCAATTTTTTTTTTGGTATAAGGCAGCTATGGTATAGGTATCATTCATATAGATATCATTCAGAGTCACATTAACAATGCTTGAAGTATAGAAATCCCCAATTATAGTCATAACATCCATCATGTTTAACAGTATTCGAAAAAGCTTTAAAGAATTTATCAGTAAAGCCATATGGGCCTGGGGACATGCTCAAGCCTATTGAAATCATAGTCTGATGCACCTCGCCTTCGGGAAACAAACAGCCTCCAAACCACTTGAATGAGCTTCACTTATTGCATCAATCCACATTGGTTGGTAGGAATTGAATGTCATTATCTTTGGTGAATGAAGTTTGATAAAAATAAGTGAACTCTACCTCAGTTGCACAATACGTAAGTGTAACGACCCTACTTTTCCATTAAAAAATAAGGTCGTTCCTACATGCATTAGGTAATGGCTTGGAAACTTTAGTCAAACATTGGTTTGGAATGAAGAAAAACACGTTGGATCACTTTGTCTTCTACTGACGAACTAAGAGGGGCATTATTCTGCTTGTCTTATATGTTAATGATATTGTTATTACTAGAAATGATACATCTGACATTTTATCTCTCAAAACTTTTCTCCAGTCAGTTTCATACTAATGACTTGGTAACATTGAATACTTCTTAGGTATTGAAGTAATGAGAAACTATAAAGATATTTTTGTGTCACAAAGGGAATATGTGCTTGTTTTGCTATCTGAGACTGGGGAAATGGGGAGTCGAGTGATATATTACTCCAATGATGCCTGATCTATAACTTACAAAAGATGGATAACCATTTAAGATCTTTAGAGACATCAAAGATTGGTTGAAAAAGTTGAATTATCTTACTGTGACATGACCAAACATAGTTTATTCGGTAAGCATTATGAGTTAGTTTATGTTTTCACCTACAATGGATCGTTGGGTTTCATTTCAACAAATTCTAGAATATTTGAAGGTTGCACCTAGACGTGGGATCTTATATAAAGATCATGATCATATGAAGATTGAGTGTGTTTCAGATGCCAATTGGGTAGGATCAAGAGAAGGTAGAAGAGCAACTTATGAATATTGGAGGCAATTTGTTTCTTGACCTAGTTGTAGTATCATAACCAAGCTATCTTTCATATTGCATTCAACCTAGTATTTCATGAGTAAACTAAACATATTGAAATTGATTGTCATTTTGTTTGTGAGAACTATAACAAGGTTGGTGTCTATGTAACAAATTGGACATGATTAGCATGTATGTTCTAGATTGAGGGGAGTATTATATGTGAACTTAGGAGCCTAATAGTATTTTGTCATTTATTGTAATTTTACTATGGTTAGTTTAGGCTCCAGGTTTGTCTATATATAGTTGGCCCTACCGTATAGAATGTAATGATATTCTTCCATATTTGGTCTCATAGTAAGCATACCTACTTTTGTATCTGAACAAAATATGTTTTTAAAAATCGAATGGACGAACTATCTTATCACTGTATAATGGAACATGTAAATAGATAAAAAGCCTACATTTGCAGCCGGCACTGTCTTATGCATGCTCTATCGAAAAGTCATGCATTTTGATTAGGAAAATTTCGTAAGGATCGTAAGAATGTTACATTTACTCTATTCTAAACAGAACACCAAGTATTACAAGCATGTATTTCTGAACGAGATTCTATGTTCATATTTTTTATGCTATGAATTCCAAATGAATTTCTCTGATTGTTATATCTATAATGCCTTCAGATGAGCTTCAACGCCCCACAAAGAAACCAAAAATTCTTCCAGGGAAGGAAATCAACGAGAAATCAAAGAAGGTTATCATCACATTGAACCAAACTCTCTTGTTTGTGATTTATCTATCTACATTTGGTTAATAGTATTTTTCTCTTTTCCTATGACCATAAAGTTCAAACAGCGTATCCAATCCATGGCCATTGAAGGAAAAGATATAATCGCTGCTGGAAACCGTGCGCGCGAGAAGTCAATTGCTAGGCTTGAAGCGAAGGAAGCCGCAGCCAAAGCAGCTGCTAAAGGAGAGGAAGAAAGGGTAGCAGAACTGAAAAAGGTAAGAGGAGAGAAATGGTTGCCATCAATTGCTAGGGAAATGAAGTTACAAGCTCAACGTTGATGTATGGGGGTTCAGATGGCAAATTATTCTGGAGATGATGTTTTATATGAATGCATCAGCTCATGTTCAGTTCAGAGAATTAAGGTTTGTTTTCTTGCCCATAAAATTACCTTAAAAATTTTGAACCTCTTCCTCTTGCATATGATTTTCTAATCATTTTTCGTCTATTGCATGCTCCATTTTGGCTTAAAATTATTTTCCATCGGTACCAATGTTTTGCAACTGATCTGTAATGAAAGGTTTATTTGATCTGAAAGGCTTACAAATTTTGTAAGATTGAGATTACTACTTTCGAATTTTGTTTCCTTACTGATCTGCCATGAAATTAGAATTCTCTCATTGATTTTTTACTTCATTATTCCATTTGTTATATGCACTCATTGATCAATGAAAGTCCAAAACAATTAGGTAGTATTCTATATAACATAATCATCTGTATTTCTTCATTTGTTTGTTAGTTTAGTTTGTAATTAACGATATTTATATTATTTGAAGGACTTGAACTACTACATTCTTTAGGGTTATATGAGTTTTGTTCATACGTTCTGTTAGTTGCACAATATTATTTATTTTGGATGTATTTGCATTAGTTTTTTTTTTCTTTCTTTCTAATACATGATATTGGAATAACATTATTTTTTTTAGTATTTATTCACTTGTGATATTCGAATATGATATTCGAATGTCATGTTTGTATTTTGCAATTTCAATTTTAATTTCGACTTTATAAACTTAACAAAATAAATGCTTATGAATTAGTATTGAATAAGAACAAATTTTTAGAAATATTTATAAACGGCTTGGTATTTAAATTTTTGTTAAAAATGGCTTATAGATATTTTTTTTTACGCATGTCCAAAATACGAACGATTTCTTATCCATTCTTATGCAATTAAAAAGAAGATATTGCTTGCATGTATTCCGCATAAACGAATGTGTTACTTATTTTCAGGTTGAATTGAGTTGAGTTGTCAACTTAAAAAAAAAATATTAATTTATATTAATAATTAAAATCTCGTAAAATTCAAGTATCAAATGTTCAAAGTCCCATACAGGACTACATTACTAATGTGTTACAAAAATCAAATATTCGTCATTTTCATAAAAAAAAAATCTTAAAAGTATAGTAAAGATGGATAAGGTGTGAACTCGGTTTTTCGGATTCACCCAATTCAATCAAACCCAAACTAAAAAAAAAAAAAAATAATAACAATAATCCAATCAAACAACCCTAAAAACTAGTATTTTAAAATGCAAGAGATTGAAAGAAAAATGAGGAAATACATATGAGGGGTATTTTGGTAAATGTGTCTCCGATTTTCTCATTTTCCCAAATATAAAAACTCTACAATTAGGTTTCCCGTCTCTCCTTCGCCCATTCTGAATACTCTCAGATTCAAACAGAGAGACCAAAACCCTAACACGATGAAGTACAATCCCAGGGTCTCAAGCTCCCGCCGCAAGAATCGCAAGGCTCACTTCTCAGCACCGTCGAGTGTACGGCGGGTTCTGATGAGTGCGCCTCTCTCCGGCGACCTTCGCTCCAAGTACAATGTTCGCTCGATGCCGATTCGCAAGGACGACGAAGTTCAGGTCTTAAGAGGAACCTACAAAGGCCGTGAAGGAAAGGTCGTTCAGGTCTACCGTCGCAAGTGGGTCATTCACATCGAGCGCGTTACCAGAGAGAAGGTGAACGGCTCCACCGTCAACGTCGGAATGAATCCGTCGAAGGTTATGATCACAAAGCTCAAGTTGGACAAGGATAGGAAGTCGCTGCTCGATCGTAAGGCTAAGGGCCGTGCTTCTTCTGATAAGGATAAGGGCACTAAATTCACCGCCGAGGATATTATGCAAAGCGTCGACTAATTTTGATGTGGTGACATTTTTTTATAGTTCTGTTAGTTCTATCTCTTTCCCAGTTTTGATATCTTTCTATTTTCCATTTATGTTTTGTTTATTTTGATGCGTAAAGATGAAGACAATGCTTTATTGTTTTGATGCTTTGAGTTCTACTGGAATTTTGGTTATTTTTCAATGCAGTCTCATACAATACCTTTTGTTAATAACTCTGTTCTTGCTCTTAGAAAGGAGAATTGGTAGTTTTTATTGAGATGATTTAATTCTGTGGCCACAGTGATAATTGTTGAAGAATCTAAGCAATTGTGGCTTAACCCTTAACTTTCTGGGTTGCAACTTGCAAATTTTATCAACTTTGCTTGTTGTTGTTATAAAGATTTGAATTTTTGTTGCTTTGAAGCCTTTCCACTGTAGTACTTGTAATGTAGCATCATATAGCATAGCATCCCCAAAGAATTGGTTTATTTTTGAAATGGTATGAAGTTCCCCTACGATAATATACACTCAGGGTAGAATATAAAGCGCCTTTCACATTCCCCTGTGAAGGTTTCCATATCATTTTTTTATATTCTATCAGCTTATTTCTTCAGGAGTTTGACTAGAGTCTAAAAGGGTATGCATTTTGAATTCTGATCATAAAGAATAGCTATTCCTGTGAACATGGAGAGAGTCGAATCATTGATAATGATTTGTTTTTGTTGTCCGAAAATTATGGGTAGAAGTAATGTTCTTATGAATTAACTTTGATCTAGAAAAAACGTTCTTTATTTTGAGAAAGTAGAAATCAGCTTCATTTTATGGCTTATGAGATTCATCATTGCTAATTTATGGGATGCAAATTGATTTCTTAGTGACTAGAAGAATCCCAAACAGGCTGCATGAATGCATGCTGTATACATTCAGGTGCATGAAACTTAATCTTATACCATATATCATCTAACATAGCCATAGGTGTCTGAAATCCGTTTGTACTGCATTTGCATATGTTGCATATGTTAATTTTGCACATCACTTTTTAAGATATGAATTTGGGTGGACTTGGATATAGTCTTTATACTTGAACCTTAGTTCTAGCTTAGTTTCTATATGGTTGAATCTGCTCCCAAGCTTTGAGTATGCATTCTCAAGCACCCTTAGAGGCTATATATACACACTTGCAGTGTCATATTTCTTACTTATGACCAACCCTTCATCCACCTTTCCTCTTGTATTGCAGTTCACCAAGTGATACAGTAGCTTTCTGTTATCTATAGTTCATTATGTGGAAGAAATGACTGATTCTCATAATAATTCCATCCCCTTGTAGTTAAGGTTCATGTACCTAAACAAACAGAGCCCTACTCACTGTGTTTAGGAATAAATTTGAGGCATCCCATTAGTGTAATCCTACTTCCAACCAACGTAGTGGATGCATTTAGTTTTAGTTCTACCATAACCAACCTCAACCCCAAATGATGCAGGGAAGGAATAAAGGCCTTTAATGAAAAAGAAGTGGATGTTACTATCATAGAGATATTACTTGGTTGAAAATGTTGAAAATGTTTCATTTTGGATACCTGATTTTATGACCACTTATTTCATTGTCTGACTTGTTTGTACACACATATTAAATATTTAGTATTAATAAATAAATAAATAACTAATATTACTTGGTTGAAAATGTTTCATTGGAGATGATAAAATGGAAACTTCTGAAACAGGAAAAGCAAGATTTTTTAATATATATATATATATATATATATATATATATATATATATATATATATAGATAATATCAATTTTTATCATAAATTTTCAAGTTCATCCAATTGAATTTCAGAACTTTGATAATTGTTGCAATCATTACCTTAATTAAGAGCATGTATTATAGCAATCTGACCCAAATTAAAGAGTCAAAAAGGAATTACAGAAAAATATTTAAATAGGTATTTGCAAAATATTTATTTGTGTGATATATTTGCATATCTGATGATGTAAAAAGTACCCATGCAATAGGCTGATTTAGACACCAGTGAGATTATTTATTTATTTATTGAGTATTATATATAATTTAAAGATGATCATTGTGATTTAACCAAACTATAAAGTTGCCTAATTAATACTTTGAATACCATAAGTAGACTAAATTGATCTAAAGGAATTATATTTCTTTCGAATGCTTGCAAGGTTTCAATAATATTGATTTTTTTTTTCTTCACAAAATTGATTATCAGGTTAAAAAAGAGGAAACAAAAATTAAATAAGAATTTAGAACATTTTCAACCAAAAAAAATCATTTAACTCTCTCCAACGTAAGAAGATATAAATTGTCAAAATGACCAAAAGCCTCCAAAGTCTAAAAAGGAAAAAAACGAACAAAATAGAAGAGTGGAAAATGAAAATACAGACAATCCAGTGTTAGAGCGCCTAAAAAAATGAATGTGTGGGAGCTACTTACTGAGTGCTCGTTTTCTCGAGCAACGCAAGAATTTGAATGCTTTTCACAAATAAGTTCTCAACAATTATGGCTTGAGAGCAACGGCCAAACCGAACTTGGGAATTCTGTCCAAAGCCTTGGTGTCAATCTCACCAGCGATGGTCAACAAAGATTTTGGAATAATTTCATGCTGGATGAGTGCCCCAAGCTTCCCATTGTTGTTCAGCTTTGCCTTCACCACTGTCAGATGATCAACAGCAATCGACCCTCCTACCGTGAAAGTATTCTCGTTCGTCGAGAATCTTCGTGTAATCTCTCCCACTGCAGAACTCCTTTTGAGCTGATCCAAATGGTGCACGTAAGAAGCTCTTATAGAATCTCCCTTGTCACCTCTATGATTAGGGAGAGAAGCTATGAATTAGGGCGTGCAACAGATCCAACATAGTAAAGCAGTTGTAGATTTCACAAAAGTGATTTTCATCCAGTGGGAACGATATCTTACAATATTATCGATGCAGACGAATCAGGTTTTGTCACGCTAATGCCAGCAGTATATTTCGTAAAGTTACCGGAAGTGGTGTCATAACCAGCTTCCCCACCAAAGGCGATGCTTGGAGTACCAAGAGTGGCAGAAACATCAATGAAGGGGTTTTGATTCAAGGCAACTGCANGCCAAGAGTGACAGAAACATCAATGAAGGGGTTTTGATTCAAGGCAACTGCAGTNACCAAGAGTGGCAGAAACATCAATGAAGGGGTTTTGATTCAAGGCAACTGCAGTTGCTAGGGTTGCGTGATGGTGGAAATACTGAACCTCCAGCTGCAGCAAGAAGGAAAAAATGAGATACATTCCACATAAATTATAAAAAAGATCTACACTCAAATGAAAAGAATCCTCCACTTTACCTTGCCAGAGTTATGATCAGGGAACTTGACTGAAGCAATAGTCTTGGTTGATGGGACAATATCATTCAATGTGATGATAGTAGATATCTGAGAAAAACAAAAGAACGGATAAATATGAAAAACACGAGGATGTGTAGCATGAACCAACCCCAGAAAAAGATATACAGAATTGAAACGAGAGAGGAAGCAAAACAACTCACATTTGATGCTGTATCAACTTTAACATCAAATNATACAGAATTGATACGAGAGAGGAAGCAAAACAACTCACATTTGATGCTGTATCAACTTTAACATCAAATGTAACATTTCTGTACTTGTATAATGCTGCAACATCCCCAGATGAAAGTCCCCCTTTCTTCACTGCGGTTGATGTGAGGACCTATAAGACGAAGAATACAATAAATTAATATAACTTGACATGAAGTCACTCCATAATTCAACAAACTAACATGCACTAGCAATTGGGGATGGAATCTACAGAGGAAAGGCTCACTCATGGCATATACATCAAACGACTCAAAACTATGATTTCAGCTTTAAAGACATTATCATATAATTCAAGGTAGAGAGTATTCATAGAACACTTGAAGTTTGGAGAAAGAACATAAGACAATAACAGCAGAACTTAGATAAGGTAAAACCTAAATACAATAGCGCAATAACAACATATAACAACTGAAAGCCTGAAATAGCACCAACAGACAGAAGAAATGAAAAAGGTAAGGTTATAAAATGTCTGGTTCAAAATCTTTCAACTTAACAAAAATCCAGCAACATTGCAGANAAAATGAAAAAGGCAAGGTTATAAAATGTCTTCTTCAAAATCTTTCAACTTAACAAAAATCCAGCAACATTGCAGATAGCCATTGCTAGTAGATCCTACCAGACATATCTGCCGTAAAGGTCCGCCAACATTTGCTAGGGAAAAATCTATGAATCAACTGCCGAATATTGATCCAATTCAAAACGAAAATAAGACAAACAGTATAATCGCACAATCATCCAAAGCACTCGGAGGCAGAATCACTTCAAGGACAATTTAAAACTACCACATCATTACACAACAGAATACAATTGCAAAAAAAGCGAATCCAATGCAATAACATTGGGAAGCTTAATTAAGGACCTAGACGTTTCGCATCATGGCACAGAGAAATGGAAAAAAAAATAAAATAAAAATAAGAAGTGCGGGATTCATACCACTCCAGCATCGCTATAAGTAGAAACAGAGAACTTCTGATCCGAGATGTAGTCNAATCCAGCATCGCTATAAGTAGAAACAGAGAACTTCTGATCCGAGATGTAGTCCCTCGTCAGAAGATCTGAAAAAATAAAACAGTAATGATCATCAATCTTGCTTCGATTGTAAATCTAGAAGAGAGACAGAAGAATAAGAAGAATACCTTTAGCCTTCTTGCCGATGTCGGAGAAAAGACCGGGCCCCTTGCTCATCTTGGAATCGGAATTGCAGAGAGAAACGAGAGAGGGAGAGAGAAAGAATTGGGAGAGGAGGAAATGGAGAAATGTAGAATAAAATTTACAGAGAGGAGAGGAGACGATCACTTTCCNGATCGGAATTGCAGAGAGAAACGAGAGAGAAAGAGAGAGAGAAAGAATTGGGAGAGGAGGAAATGGAGAAACGTAGAATAAAATTTACAGAGAGGAGAGGAGACGATCACTTTCCCCACACCACCAGTTCCGCGATTTTGTTGCCATCTCCCTTCGCTTCCAATATGTCCGTTTCCTACGACTAGGTTACAACAATTTCACATCACATAATATTTATAATTATAATTATAATATTTATAAAAATAAATAAATTAAAACTAATGTGACCCAAATATTTTGTTTATGAAATATTTTTGTATTTTTAAAAGCTTTGCATGGCACATTCACACACAAGTGCTACCCGACATACGGGACTAGAAAATGACTTTCGATTTACCCCGACCCTTGTTGCCTTCCTTAACAACCCTCGAGCCTCTTTTGCGCCGCCTTCCTCGTAGAAGCCATGGGGTTGACCCCTAAGATTGAATTCCATAGTCGAAAACGTTGTAATAAGAAATACACGAATATCTCCAATAGTTAGTCTATTTCCTTCTAGCAAAAGAAATTAAAAAATTGGATATGCAACGGCCTAAACCCACTTCTAGCAAATATTTTACTCTTTGGGCTTTGCATTTCAGGCTTCTACTCAAGTAGCGTCTGTTAGGGAGAGGTTTATACACTCTTGTAAAAAAAAACTGTTTCTTTTCCATCTCTAACCGACGTGAGATCTCACAATCCATCCCCTTCGAGGCCTAATGTCCTTCCTGGCACACTGCACGGTGTCTGGCTCTGATACCATTTGTAACCGCCCAAACACTTCGTTAGCAAATATTATCCGATTTGGCTCGTTACGTATTCTCGTCAGCCTCACGATTTTCAAAAAAATAATAAAAAACACCCTTAAACTTTTTTAAAAGCCTAAAAAATACTCATACCTTGGTGTACGAACAGAACCATTAGTACCATATTTCAAAAATATTCATAAACTTTCAAAAACAACATTAATACTTTACACCTTTAAAAAAAATAAAATAAAAAGACTGTTTAAGATTATATTAATAACGTTCATTTTTAGTATGAATAATATTAGATTGAAAAAAAAATTAAAATTATTATTAAAGTCAAATAATTAATTACAAGGCTTTTTAAGCATAAATCAAGTAAGCATTGACATAACCTAAGAGTTGCAGCTTAAATGAAAAATACAACTATCTTGACTTTATTTCCACGACCTTCCCAACGATGCCATCTTTCGTACATGTGTGTCTTATCTGTATCTAGAAAAAGAAATATCAAACATGGTTTTAGTATTTAAAAATATTCAGTAAATAGTTTCATTGTTAAGGTCGAAAAATGCAATTATATGCAATCATCGTGGGATCTAAGGTTTTGTGGTGTACAGGGATGTTTCATTGGATTGGGTTGTCCTTATTCAACATGGAAAGGTTATTATATTGTCTAATCAATTAAATGGTTATGAATGCAATTGTCCATTGCACGACCTAAAACTAATGACAATGGTATTTCCGGAGATATTATGGATACATAAATGAAATCTAAATCTTTACAGATCATAACCCTTTTAAGTATTTCTTGATGCACAAAAAATTTAATATGAAATTGTCTAGGTAGTTAGAATTAGTAAAAAAAAGATTAGAATGTGGAGATATTGTATCTCAGATAAGATAAATGTAATGGCAAACACCTTGAGTAGAAAATTGACCCACATGTCAACATTGCTCGTCTGTTCGGTACAACCGATGATTACAAAATAGATTATACATGTATACCAAATAGATCCACATTGATTGAGAAATGGTGCCTCTTAGAAACCAAACGAGCCAAAGTAGGTCTCACTGACATCCAATGGAACAGCTCAAATCCACCGCTAGTAAATATTGTCATTTTTAAGCTTTTCGTTTCGAGCTTCCCCTCAAGGTTCTAAAACGCGTCTACTTAAGGAAGGTTTCCACACCCTTATAAGAGTATTTTGTTCTCTTCCCCAACCAATGTAAGATACATCACATCCGATAAAGAGATTCATTGGCAAAAACAGTTGTGTATGCTGAAAAATATGAGGTATCAACGGACTCTTATTGTTTACCATTTTGGATACATCTAGGTAGCACTAACACATATCAGGGCTGTACTCAATCTATGAGAGGAGTCGTATTCATCTCTCCTCGTGTTTGGTTTTCCCTTAGCGCAACCTCCTCGATTTTATTTCTCCATGGCTAATTATTTGATGATTGTTGTTATACAATTTGGTGAACATTGAGTCAATTGAAAGTTGAGACAGAGAAATTTATTATCACTCTCAGTGATCTAAATTCATTGGTGGGCAACAAATTGTTGCACAAAAAATCAGAATTACATATTTCGTAATTCTCAAAAAAAAAAAAAAAAAAAAAAAAAAAAAAAAAAAAAAAAAAAAAAAAAAAAAAAAAAAAAAAAAAAAAAAACCTCTCAATCGCCGACGCCGGCGCCCCGTTCATCGCAGGCGGAGAGTATTCTTGAATAAGGAATGGGTCCAGGTCCACCCATATCATTTCGATGGCATCCACATCCACGACGATGTGGAAGTTGAGATCGATGTTGTCGGCGGCCAAGCGGAGCGCAAACGAGGAGATCTCCTGATAGATGATATCGCAGGCGGCAATGGGGATGCTGAAGGAAGACAAAAAATGAAGCACGTGGTAGTTGGGGAGGAAGGGTGGGTGTTCCAGGTCGCGCAGAATAAAAGGGAACAGAGATTCGCCCAATGGAGATGAGGGACTTTGTTGAAGAATTTGGCGAGAAGATCGAGAGATGAGATGGCTTGAATGTCCGAGTCGGAGTTCCACGAACTGCATGAGTTGCTCGTGGGAAGCGACGGTGCCGGTGGTATTGGTGCGGATGGAAAATTGGAAGGACAAAGAGTCGCCGAAGGTTAGAGACATGGTGAGTGTTGATGAAAACAGAGGATATGAGCAACTGTTAAGAGTATGTTGAAATTGGTTGGGAAGGGGAAGAGGGAGGGGTGTCTTATTTATAGGCTTTTGATTTCCAAATGTTTCTGACCGTTGGATCACTTCCAGAATTCATAAAAGGAAAATGTTCACATCGCCGGTGAAATATTTTCAGGCACGGCCGAACGGCTATTTCTTCTAGTAGTGGAAGCAAAAAAGGAAAATATTTGTGCCGGCATGTGCGAGAAATATTAACGCCTGATTTCTATTGTTGTTCTTCTTCTTTGCCGTCGCCTCTTCCGCGCCGGAGAGATATATTCAGGCACGGCCAAACGGCTAGTTTGATTTGGTTGAATGAAGCGTTGACCGTACAACTGGCTGCCGGAGCGTGGAAAACACTAACGTCTACCGGCCTTCTTCCATTTCCGTTCCCACTTTTATTTCTTTTTTCTTTTTTCATTTTAAAGGACAAATATGTTAATATTAAGAAAACGAAAATTAAGTTGTTACATTATTTGATTTATCTTTTATCCCTTTTAGTTTTAAAATTTTAATATATTAATATATTTTTTATAAAAAAAACGAAAATTTTAGCATAATATTATTTAAATATTTAAATATTTAATATATTATAATTTAATGTGTTATTTAAATTATATTTAAATTACCATATATATTTAAATTTATTTAACCAATTTAAATCTCATTTAAGTTCAACCATGTTTTAAATATATCTTTTTATTTAATGTATCTATGCCGTTAATTTCTCTCTTATATTTAATTTATCTAATATATTAAACCCTAATTTAAAATTTTCAAATTAAATATATTTCTCTTCATTTGTATTTAATATATCTAGTATTCATTCATTAATTATAGTTGGAACAAAATTAATTAAATTAACTCTTTAATTAACCATTTTTCATTTATTAACTATATAAGTCATTCCACTATACCTATAATTGTACTTTTATTCATTATAGGACAATTATCCATTAATATAATCATTATAAGTAAGTCAGTCCTGAATTACAGTTGACTGAAAAATTCGTTTTACTATTGTAATTACATCTTTGACCCTAAGTATGAGTATTTCTCTAATGAACAATTTGTTTATAATCAAATCATAAACCAAATTCATTTCGGGCTAGTGGGAGGGTAGAGTCACATTGTTAAGTCCCAAAATTAGAATGAAGAGAATAACTCATCTACTTTACCTATACGAAAAATACTGAATTTCACATCATGATGTTAGGTAAATAATTCCTTATTTGGTCAAGGTCCCCAAATGGTAGACGTATTAAATTGGTTGCAAAATTCTTTTTCATCCATACAAATCAAATGATAAGTTCGTAAGATGCTAGAATAACAATGGAAGATAGACAATCAGTGACGAAAGATTAGGAAGTGAGCAAGAAGGTGCTCGAACAACAAGATTCAACCAATCATTTAAGCATTTGTTTAATTCTTTCCTGATGGTATTTGATAAAATATTTCTCTTAATCCAAAATTACAAGAAATTACATAATAATAATAATTGTTAAATCGAGCTGAATACACCATTTTTTAGTCGGGGGACTGTGCGATGCCGAGCCAAAGGAGTTGGCAATTGCAGAAACGACACGTGGCAATAGGGAAAGCAGATGCCCACGCGGGTCGTGAATCAGGTAGAGGCGCACGTCTCGGGTCAGACAATGCGAGGGAGCGGGTTGCGATGTTGGGCCGTGGGTTGCAGGTGTCTGGGCTGATGGTTGGAGGTGTCTACACCGAGGGTTGCAGGTGCTTGGGTTGAGGCGCTTTAGGCTGCGAAACAAGCTTGACCGTGAGCCGTAACTAATTGGGTTGCAGGTGAGCATCCGACCCAAATTCTGACCGGAAAGTCCGTCTTCCTTACCGCAGTTGTCCGACCCAAATGCTCATACACCTAACTATCTTAAATTAATAATAATAATAAAGCTTATATTTATTTATCCAAATAATAAATCAAAGTATAGAGTTTGAAGAATATTGAATCAGTTGGGACAAAAATGTGAAATTTATTGTCACACTATCATTGATCTAATTACAATGATATGCAACGAAATTGTTGCACAAAATATATGAGAATTACTTTTTCCCTAATTCTTTCAAAAACAAAAAAGAAAGAATTATTGTTCCAATTGGGTTCTGCAGAGAGGACACGAATTGCTCATCTCAAGCCACTTGAGGATACAGCATTTGTGATACACATGACCACATGGGATTCTGCTCACCTCCTCTTCTCCCTTCAGCGCTTCGCAACACACGCTGCAATCCCCCTCCTCCTCTTCCTCCCTTAACCCATCAAATTTCTGCCTCTGCAACCTCTCAATCGCCGACGCCGGCGCCCCGTTCATCGCAGGCGGAGAATGTTCTTCAACAAGGAATGGGTCCAGGTCCACCCATGTCATTTCGCTGACATTCACATCCACGACCATGTGGAAGTTGAGATGGAAGTCGTCGGCGGTCATGTGTTGCGCAAACGAGGAGATCTGGTCATAGATGACATTGCAGGCGGGGATGGGGATTCTGAAGGAAGACAGAAACCGAAGCACGGAGGAGTTTTCGAGGAAGGGTGGTTGTTCCTGGTCGCGCAGAATAAAAGAGAACAGAGCATCGCCCATTGGGGTTGAGGGACTCCGTTGGAGAATTTGGTGAGAGGATCGAGAGATGAGATTGCTCGAATGTCCGACTCGGAGTTCCATCAACTGCATGGGTTGCTCGCCGGAACCCACGCTGTCGTTGCAAGTGCCCCGCATGGAACATTGGAAGGACAGATAGTTGTGGGAGCTCAAAGACATGGTGGGTGTTGCTGAAAACAGAGGATATGAGCAACTGTTAAGAGTGTGTTGAAATTGGTAGGCAAGGGGAAGGGGGAGCGGTGTCTTATTTATAGGCTTTTGATTTCCAAATGTTTCTGACCGTTGGATCACTTCCAGAATTCATAAAAGGAAAATGTTGGCCGTGCCGGTGAGATGTTTTCAGGCACGGCCAAACGGCTAGTTTGATGTGGTTGAATGAAGCGTTGACCGTACAACGGCCTGCCGGAGCGTGCGAAAACACTAATGTCTATCGGCTTCTCCCATTTCCCTTCTGTTTTAACTCACCCATTGTTTTATTATTATTATTTTTTTCTTTCTTTTCTTTTTTCTGAAAAATATGTTCATATTATGAAAATGAAAAATAAGTTATTAATTATTTGATTTATGTTGGTGTTTTTTTTAGTATTTTTAATTTTTAATGTATTAATATATTTAAAAAAAAATAAAATAAATAACTCATATTCAAGATGATAGAAAAAATTATATTTTGTTTATTGCCCATGTTTGAAAATATCAATCTTAAAAGTTCCAAAATTAATTTTATTTCTATTCTTCTAAAATATATTTTGTGAGAAGTTATTTGATAGAATAAATACTCGCTAGGTATTACTATTAGGTTATGTGATGGATATGACTTCGATTGTTTTGCCTGCAGTAGTCTCGACCTACACCTCAAACGTAGCCCGGCTATGTGCAGCTCGTACACATGACTCTGCCCAGAAGCCACTCAAACTCATTTAATCTTCAGCCATTCTCAGGTCAACTCAAATTCGTGATCCCTTCTTTTTTGCCTAGAGTCCATAAACTCTCAAATAGACCATACCTGCATGTCTACCCATGACTAACCTATTGAAGGGAATGAACTCTACATCCACGTAGCGGAAGCACTCTCAAACAGACCATAACCTATTGAAGGGAATGAACTCTTCATCCACGGAGTGGGAGCACTCTCAAACAGACCTGCATGCCTACCCATGACTAACCTATTGAAGGGAATGAACTTTTCATCCAACGTAGCGAAAGCATTTGCACCGTTTTGATTTTTATTAAGAATTAAAATAATGCAATAAATAGAAGAGTAAGAACTCTACCTTGGTAGAAACTTTAGCTTACAAGACTCCTCAGTATTCCAACATGCAGAAGTCAAGGCTCGAACACAAAGTCAAGGCTTGTGGAGCCTCTTGAAATAAAATCTCTTAAACACAAGGTGAAGGCTTGTGGGAGCCTCTTAAAAGAAAATCCCAAAGGATTGGAGAAAGAGTTTCAAGAATTTTCTGGAGAGATTGATATCTCTTTAACTCAACCCCGAGGTTCTATTTATAGGGACTCTAGGAGAATATTTACCAAATAATATATTTGGATATTTAATATATTAGAATATTTTACCATTCCTAATATATATTTAATTAATTTGAATTTCATTCAAATTTCAAATATAGGGTATCAAATATAATAAATATATTTTTTTCTTTTTAATATATCTAATATATTAAATATTAATTTGAACCCTTTAAATTAATATATTTTTTTTCATTTATATTTAACCTATCTAATATATTAAATATTAATTTGAACCTTTCAAATTAAATATATTTTATCTATTTATTAAATATTAATTTGATATTTCAAATTAAATTTATTTCTTCTCTATATTTAATATATCTAATTTATTAAACATCAATTTGAACACTTCAAAATTTCTTTCAAATAAATTGAACCTTTTAGCGTTACTATGAGCTAGCAACGGAACCTTATGAACCTACAGATCTCCAATGATACAAAATTAATTAATTATACTCTTTTATTAATCAATTTTTATTCATTAACTATACGTCACTCCACTATAGACCTAGAGTTGTACTCTTATGTACTGTAGGACAAGTTATGTCCATTGATATAATCATTACAAGCAAGTCGATCCTTCACGAGTTATTCATAATTACAGCTGGGTCAAAAGTCCGTTTTACCCCTATAATTAACTATTTCACCTTAAGTACCACTAATTCTCTAATGAATAATTTGTCTATGATCCAATCATAAACCAAGTCCCTCTCGGGTCAATGAGAGGGTGGGGCCCTATTGTTCAAGTCCTGAAATGAGTACAACAACTCATAATGAATTTCATCTCAAGATATTATGTTTCCAACTCCCTAGTTGATCAAGTCCCAAAATAGTAGGTATATTGAATTGGCTAAAAGAGTCATTCTCACCCATGTAAATTAAAGGCAAGCCCTCACAAGCAGGAGTTCATAACTCACTCAAGATTAAGATCGAGTCGCATATGATCATCATCTGAAATATTAATCTTCTCAATTAACGGATTTATAAAGAGAAATTAAATATTTCTTGATCCAGTCTTATACAAACTCATTGAATAGGATACCCCCACTTACATGTCTCCACACGAATAATTTGGATCAAATCATTTGTAACGATTACAAAGTGAGCCGTATCAATAGTGTTACCAGGATAAGGCACCCAACCTTATCCATATACTGTAGACTCTTTAGGTTATTACTTGAACACGATCCTCTTGTATGTCAACCACATACAGTTCTCTTGAATTAAGGAAGGAAAGATTGAGTAAGATGAAGAAGAAGAAACCGAAACCCTGAGCTACTGAGTTTACAGTGAAAGAAATATGGGAAACAGTAGGCTCCTTCACCTGCAAAGACCATTAAGAAATTGATTCTATCCCCATCTAACTGTAAAACCTTGTAATAGCTTTTTTCCTAATAGCTGGCGCTCAACGAAAAGAAATTCTATCCCTGTATAACTGTAAAATTACATTAATAATCTTAGATTTTCATATAATGGATAACAATTAGATTACAAAGAAAATAATATAAATAAAATAATTAATTACGAGGCTTTAGAGCATAAATCTCAACATGACCCATAACTCGAGTTTAACCTATGTCACTCTAGCTCCAACGCCGCTCGACTCGGTTCCGGTGGCTTCAGGCAGCTATTTGGTTGTTAGGTTACTCTATTTAGGTCTCATTCCACTTTTTTTTTTTTTTTTTTTTTTTTTTTTTTTTTTTTTACAATTTTGACCCTTTAGGAGTCGATTTGGACGAGAAGTAATTGAGGTTAGCATTACCACCATTTTGTTAATTTAAGTTGCTTTTGAGTCAAATGTTGATTTAAGTTACTTTTGAGTCAAATGTTGATTTAATTTATATCGTGAGGTAAATTGAATCATATAATATGCCTTAACTCGATGTCGTGGACCTACGTAGGTTGGATTGGACTACAAATGGCAAATTCAGTCTAGTACAATGATAAATTAGTGACTTCGACTTTGGCCAACCATGTAAGTAACTTTACTACTGGTTTGGTTGGATGAATTGTATGAACTATGAACAATGGATGCTTTGAGGCCCCTCTACCCATCATACTTTGTGACTTATTGACGTGTATTATATTATTTATGCTATGACATATGTTATGTTATGTTGTAAGTTATACTATGAGAAGTTTGTGTTATGTTATGGATCTTGTTGTGACGTCTATGTTGTATGATGACCTCTATATGTTATGCTATCCAAATTGGGTTCTTACACCGTTTTTCGTATAAAGCTTCAAACGGTGCCATAGCGATAGTTTTCTAGAAGTTGTTGTTGTAGGCGAACTCCATGAGATGCAATTTAGATTCTTAGCTACCTACAAAATCTAATATGTAGACACGTAGCACGTCTTCCAAAATTTGATTCCAACGTTCGATTCGATCATATGTTTATGGGTGGAGGCAGTCCTGAAGTCGAGACGAGTACCCAACCTTTCTTGAGTCCGCGATAGAAGGTCGACATAAAACATGTGTAACGACCCTAAATTTTCACTTAACCTAAAGTCACTACTATACTAACTTATATACTATCAAGAAAATTCAATTCAACCTATACTAACCTATACCACAAATGGAAATGGAAATTCAATTTAACTAATCTATACTATTAAATGGAAAATACAACTCAACCTACACTAACATATACTACTAAATGAAATGCAAATCTATCATATGCATGTGCCACGGTCTCGGGATTGTAATACCTCCATCAGCCTTATAGGGACGCCTTGCCTTTATCTGAAAAATGTAATAGCACGAGGCTTGAGTATTTTAAAAATACTCAATAAGCGACCCCTATCGAGGTTATAATGCAAGAACATGCGAATGCAATGCATGAGACCTATCATAATAGTCTATTTTCCTACGATACTATCCTAACAGGTAGCTTGGATGTATAATTCATATCATACAACATGTAACATAACAGTCACATAATGCAATTTGTGCATATCATCATACATAACATCATAAATCATATTAGTTCATCCAAAGATAGCATAGCGTTCACATCGCATAACATTTACATATTAATTCATAAAGGTCTAAACATACAATTTATGACACATGAAACCACGAGCACCTGCCAACATACAACTTGTATTTCATAACCTAATGACAGTAGGGCCACTTACTTGGCTAGCCTTAGCCGGCGTACTCCCTAATTAATTTAAAGTAAGCTCTCGCTCCTCGAAAACGTCTCACGTCATCACCGGTCGTTGGTTCCTATTGGATTCTTTATCGCTTTTGTTAGTATTTCACAATAATAATAATAAACCCTAACTTAAAATTTTGAAATAGGGCACTAAAACGACCTTATTTACCTTTATTTAGGTTGAAAATAGGTCCGAGAGGGTCAAAATAGTGCAGACAGGTCCAAAAAGGGATTTTCGAGCCGAGAAGCCGCGCCGGACCTGCCGAGAGGTTTTCGCGTCGGATGGTGACACATGGCGCAATAAGGAGATGCCACGTGTGCGTAGTGAACCGGGCCGAGATGTCAGTTGGGCTGCAGGCGGTGGGGTTTGTGTGTCTGTAGGGCTAGGCCGAGGCGTTTTGGGTTTCTGTGGCTGCATGAAATCAAGTGTCTAATAATTTTCTCACGTTTGGTTTACTCACTGCAACCCTTTTCGTTTGTCTTCATTGCGGTTTGCCACATATAATTGCGTTTAGGATGCATTAAATTGTTGTTGTTTGATATCACAACATTCATAACTCAACTTATTCAAATCTAAAAATTGTTTTATTATTACTATTATGAGTCTATATACATCTATGGCCAACCAAATTGTTGCACAAAAATATGAGAATTACTTTTACCCTAATTCTTTCAAAAACAAAAAAGAAAGAATTATTGTTCCAATTGGGTTCTGCAGAGAGGACACGAATTGCTCATCTCAAGCCACTTCAGGATACAGCATTTGTGATACACATGACCACATGGGATTCTGCTCACCTCCTCTTCTCCCTTCAGCGCTTCGCAACACACGCTGCAATCCCCCTCCTTCTCTTCCTCCCTTAACCCATCAAATTTCTGCCTCTGCAACCTCTCAATCGCCGACGCCGGCGCCCCGTTCATCGCAGCCGGAGAGTATTCTTCAATAAGGAATGGGTCCAGGTCCACCCATATCATTTCGATGGCATCCACATCCACGACGATGTGGAAGTTGAGATCCACGTTGCCGGCGGCCAAGTGGAGCGCAAAGGAGGAGATCTCCGCAAAGATTATATTGCAGACGGCGATGGGGATGGTGAAGGAAGACAGAAACCGAAGAACGTGGGATTTGGAGAGGAAGGGTGGGTCGAGCAGGTCGCGCAGAATAAAAGGAAACAGAGCATCGCCCATTGGAGTTGAGGGAGTTTGTTGGAGAATTTGGCGAGAAGATCGAGAGATGAGATGGCTCGAATGTCCGAGTCGGAGTTCCACGAACTGCATGGGTTGCTCGTGGGAAGCCAAGTTGCCGGTGGTATTGGTGCGGAAGGAACATTGGAAGGACAGAGAGTCGCCGAAGGTTAAAGACATGGTGAGTGTTGATGAAAACAGAGGATATGAGCAACTGTTAAGAGTATGTCGAAATTAGTAGGGAAGGGGAAGAGGGAGCGGTGTCTTATTTATAGGCTTTTGATTCCCAAATGTTTCTGACCGTTGGATCACTTCCAGAATTCATAAAAGGAAAATGTTCACAGCGCCGGTGAAATATTTTCAGGCACGGCCGAACGGCTATTTCTTCTAGTAGTGGAAGCAAAAAAGGAAAATATTTGTGCCGGCACGTGCGAGAAATAGTAACGCCTGATTTCTATTGTTCCTTTTCTTCTTCGCCGTCGCGTCTTCCGCGCCGGTGAGATATATTCAGGCACGGCCAAACGGCTAGTTGACGTCGTTAAATGAAGCGTTGACCGTACAACTGGCTGCCGGAGCGTGCGAAAACACTAACGTCTAGCGGCCTTCTTCCACTCTTTACTGATTTTTTTTTTCTTTTCTTTTTTCTTTTTAAAGGACAAATATGTTAATATTAAGAAAATAAAAAATAAGTTGTTATATTATTTGATTTATCTTTATCTTTTTTAGTATTTTTAATCTATATTTAACTAATTTCAAATTGATTTAAGTTTCAAATATATTTTTATATTTAATGTATCTATACATTAGTAATGTATTAATACAATAAATATGTGTTTCTCTTTATTTGTTTGTTTTTACATCATGCAAGTGAATGAAATATAAAAAATAAAAAAATAAAAATGTATAATTAAGAATAATAATGTGTTAAATATGCTATAATTTGGCTCTACACAAAGGGCATGAATTGCTCCTTTGAAACCAGGTGAGGATGCATGATTTGTGAAACGCATGACCACATGGGATTGTAGCCACCTCTTTCTCTCCCCCCTTCTCTGCTTCATAGCTTTCGTAGCACACACTGCACTCTTCTCCCCCAATTCCCTGATTTCCTGCCGCCGCCACTCCAGCTTCCTCCAGAACCACTTTCTCCTCCACCATTACACCTCGCCCAACTGAACCCCCGCGCTTCTCCATCCAAAACATTTGAATGTAATCAATGTCCGCCACCAATTGGAACTTCGCGTCATAGTCTACGGCGGCCCATTGTGTGACGAACGACGTGATTTTCTGGACAATGGGGTTCCACTTCACAGAGCCGAGGTTGAAGGAGGACACCAATTCAACCAAGTAAGCGTGGCAGAATAACGGATCTTCCAGCTCTCGGAGAGGCAGAGGAAACAGAGCATCCGCCATTGGAGTCGAGGGAGTTTCTTCCAGGATGTCGTAGGGAAGGCCGGCGGACGGCGATCGAGAGATCAGACGGCTGGAATAGCCCAAGCGGAGTTGGAGGAGTTGATCGGCGCCGTGGTTGCGGCGGAGAGAGTAGCGGAGGGTGGAGGCATTTGCGAAAGGCATTGTAATGGTGAGAATGTTGGATTGAAACAGAGATGGATGGAGTTTTGTGTTGATTTAATGATAATATTAATAGGGAATTGGAAGCATAAGTAAATTCCGATTAGGGAAACTTCAGATTTTAGTATCAAATTTAGGAATCATATTTAAAATTACTCTAAACATTTCCTTTTCTACCGCTTCTTTTATGGAAACTCTCAAAATCAAATTTAGTTTCATATCTCTATTTATTTGAATTTCATTACACTAAAATAAATCCATAAAATACAAAAGGTTTATTTTGTTATTTATTGTTTTAAATACTTTCCAAAAAACTATATATCTATATTTTATTAATACTTTCACCTGACATTTTCATATAATTGAAAATACTATCCTAATTAGATGTATGTTTACTTTTCCACACACGGTTTACACGTGCAAGTATGAACCCACTAGTCAGTTCGCCCACCTCCTAGATCATTTTCTTAGTCGGCCTAGCATTCTCTAGAGTTGTTGTCGTCAAACACCCATTAGGAATAGCAACCGTCAAAGCATTATGATAAACATAATGATCGTTTTCCTGCCTTGTAGTGTAAGAAGGGTATTCTCGAATACATGAACACACAATGATACATGAGATCCCAACATTTTTCTTTCATTATCATACAATACCATCCGTTCCACTTTCCTTTTTATCCTATCATCTTTATCATAACTTTCCATGCATATATGGGGTTTTATGTCACTATATCATCTTGCATGTCAGGTTAAACATGTCATATCCTAAACATATCATGTCTTCTACGTATCATACCATATCATGCACATATCATATCGTATATCGTGTCACAACATGCGTCTTATCGTCAATAAATTACATGATAACATATTATCACAACACTCGTGTATAATATGAGGAACATGTCGTTAGACATATCATATCATAACATATCATTTCATAACATGTATCATCTCATTCACCTATAATATCATAAACATATCATTTCATAACATGCATATGACACATGCAAAGTTAGGGGGCATGTGCCGTCATACTACATACAAGTTATAACAAAACCGACAGTAAGGTCATTTACTTGGTTGACCTTAGTCGACGTTCTCCCTAATTTCAAGTATGTTTGAATTTCATCCCCCAAAGTACTGTCGGTAGTTGTTTCCAATTCGTCCATCTCATTACATTAATAACTCAAATTTCTAAGCTCAAATTAACTTAAACCGAGAGATTAAACCTATACTGACCTTAATTTCATTAAACAATGTCAATTTCAGCTTTGAAATGGTCGAAACGATAGAATTTGTCAAAAAAAAATCCCTTTACCGATCCAAAAAACTAAGTCGAGGAGCCGAGCCGAATCCACTAAGCTGCACCAGCTGAGGGAGTCGCTAGTTGTAGGTGTGACACGTGTCCCTTGAAGGAGGTGACGCGTGTGCAAGTCGTAGTCGAGTCGAAGCGTGGGTTGTCGGGTCGCTGATGCAGGCGCGCGGGTTGCGGGCCGCGAGGCTGGGCTAGACTTAGCTGAATTGGTTTTGGACCATTGCAGGTGTATGGGCCGAGGTTGCAAGCATCTAGGCCGAGACTGCAGGTGATTGGGTTGTAGATGTTTGGGCCGAAGCTGGGTTGTTAGTTGGGCACCCGATCCGCATCAGAATCCGACCCGGAAAATTGTCTTCCTTACCCGATTAATGCGATTTTTCGTCCAAGTCTCTCTCCTCCGTACGCTGTAGCCCGAATTTGAACCCTCGGTCGCTGATCGTTAAGGGACCGATCTCGCCGGCGTTTCCAAATTCTCATATTTCAGATCTCGCCAGCATCGAGGGAATGACGTTGCTGAAGGCATGAAACATGAAAGACTTACCTTCTGAGTCATTGTTTTAGAGCGTGTGAAAGTTTAGGGTTTAAGGTTTAGGATTTAGGCGTGAAGAGCGTGTGAAAGTTTTGGTGTGTTGTGGGCATCTGGGGAAGCGTGAACGATGGAGGGTGCGAGAATTCCACCGCCTCGAGCCTTTTTCAGCGACCAAGTTTTTTTTTTTTTTTAATAGTTACATATTTCAACCCAACCCAAACCATACTGGTTATGTGATATTTATCAAATTTTTTTTTGAGTCATGTGATTTTTTGAACAATCCAAACTAAACGAGATCGTATATGTACCCCTAAGCCTAACTACAGGACAGTGTACACTCATGTTGTCGAAAACCAACCAAAAGAAAGGAGTGTGTAACATATCATGATGTATGCGTCCTTACAAAATATACTAGAGAAGTATTTGGTGCTCATGACAAACACCACTAGGTCTCATTTTTAAATCATGGTATATGGTTATTATGCAAGTCATATTTATACTTTTTATGACAACATTCCTAGATGTAAATGACAAATCATTCATTCTATCATACATGACTCATCGAGTGTTTTATAGGACATAACGTGAACATAATATCATAGTATACGTGGATTGACATACTCAAAGTATATGCATCACAAAAGGTTCATAAATATGGCTTGAACAAGTAATAACACAAATAAACCACACAATGTGTTATTCATACGACATACAATTCATCAAATAATAATAATAATAATAATAATAATAATAATAATAATAATAATAATAATAAATGGAAGTATAGAGTTACATTAATTAATGTTGAATCAACTGACAAAAAATGTAAAATTTGTTGTCACTGTCATTAATCTAATTACAATCATCTGCAACGAAATTGTTGCACAAAAACCAGAATTACATTTTCCGTAATTCTTAAAAAAGAAAAAAAGAATTATTGTTCTAATTTGGTTCTACAGAGAGGACACGAATTGCTCATCTGAAGCCACTTGAGAATACAGCATTTGTGATACACATGACCACACGGGATTCTACTCACCTCCTCTTCTCCCTTCAGCGCTTCGCAACAAACACTGCAATCCCCCTCCTCCTCTTCCTCCCTTAACCCATCAAATTCCTGCCTCTGCAACCTCTCAATCGCCGACGCCGGCGCCCCGTTCATCTCAGCCGGAGAATATTCTTCAACAAGGAATGGGTCCAGGTCCACCCATATCATTTCGATGACATCCACTTCGACGACGATGTGGAAGTTGAGATCCACGTTGCCGGCGGCCAATTGAAGCGCAAACGAGGAGATCTCTTCATAGATGATGTCGCAGGCGGCGATGGGGATGCTGAAGGAAGACAAAAACTGAAGAACATAGCAGTTGGAGAGGAAGGGTGGGTGTTGGAGGTCGCGCAGAACAAAAGGAAACAGAGCATCGCCCATTGGGGTTGTGGGAGTTTGTTGGAGAATTTGGCGAGAAGATCGAGAAATCAGATGGGTCGAATTTCCGAGTCGGAGCTCCAGGAGCTGCATGGGTTGCTGGTCGGAAGCCACGGTGCCGTTGCAAGTGCTTTGGATGGAACATTGGAAGGACAGATAGTCGTGGAAGGTTAAAGACATGGTGGGTGTTGATGAAAACAGAGGATGTGAGTGAGTCGGAAATTGGTAGGAAAGGGGAGGAGGGAGCGGGGTATGATTTACAGGCAAAGGGGAACAAATAAATGGGTTTTGATTTTGAAATGTTTGTGGCCGTTGGAACGAATTGAACAAAGGAAAGTGTTCGCCGCTCCGGTGAGGTATTTTCAGGCACGGCCAAACGGCTATTTTGTTGCCGTTGCATGAATTCTTGTTGTAGAAGCAGAAAAGGAAAATGTTTGTGTCGGCACGTGCGACAAATAGTAACGGCTCATTTCTGTTATTCTTCTTCTTCTTCTTTGCCGTTGCTTCCTCTTCCGACACCCAACAACCGTCCACCGCCCGTCTTCCATTTTATTTTCTTTTCAAACAACAAATGTGTTAATATTAACAAAATGAAAAATAACTTATTAAATTATTTTTCTATTTTTTTAGTATTTTTTTATGTGTCAATATAATTTTAAAATACTCAAAATATTTTTCAATTTCTGAAAACGCGGCCGTTTCTTGGAGGACGTGGTATGGAAGGGCGGCGGATGGGAATCGGCGCCGTCGTTGGGGCGGAGAGACTACCGGAGGGTGGACGCATTAAATCCGTAAGGTTAACAAATGAAGATCGATTCAAATTTAAATATTTTTAATTTATTAAAAAGAATTTATTTTGAGAATACTTAATTATTTAAAATTAAATAAAGTATGGAAATGGTTGAAAATAATTTATTTATATGAAATTATTATTATTTCTTAAAATCAAATCTCAATAATAATAATAATAAAGAAATTAAACTTTTTACTTTTTACTTTTTTTTTTTTTTTCTTTTTATATTTCGTATAGTATCTCTGTATTCAATGCGTTAATTTGTATCATCTCGTTGACATATTTACATGTCTATAACGGACATTGAGAAGGAACAATGTTTTCAATGGTGAAAGGCCATAAGAAGATACCGTCTATAATCTATGTATTTCTGATCGGGAAATTGTATGCAAGCTTCGTAGCTAGAATCCATGGGCCGAAAGCCCAAAAGGTCTTAGCCCATTAGCTAGAATACATGGGCCGAAAGCCCAAAAGGCCTTAGCCCATTAGCTAAAATCCATGGGCCGAAAGCCCAAAAGGAGCTCTTTAATCTAAGAAACAAATTGCTTAATTTAAGATGTTAAAATATCATAATCATAAATCTAGCTATTAAATCAGAAAAAGGAACACACAAACTTTCTTAATTTTTATAATTTATTTAAGATTTTCCCTTTTTACTTCTTAAATATCATAAGATATTATTAAAAAAAAAAAAAAAAAAAAAAAAAAAAAAAAAAAAAAAAAAAAAAAAAAAANAAAAAAAAAAAAAAAAAAAAGGAAAAATAAAATGAAAATGAAAAATGATTTCTCCCCGCTATTAAAATCTTCTAATCATCGTTCATCGACATGCAATGATCAAGTTTGAATGTAAGATGCAAAAAAATATTAAGAGTTTAACACACCATCAACCTTCTATAAAATATATATATATACACATTAAGCTTAAAGGCTACCCGAATTTGACCAAATTAATTGAGTTTATAAATTTTATCATATCAGTATAAACGTGACATGTTTAAAGATGTTTGTCGTCTTTAGAAATCAAGAGGTGTTATTCTATCAACGTTATTGTCGGTGGATCATAAGTGAGTTAGTTAGACCATATGTAATTATAATTAAATAAAATCGGCATAATTCAAACGTTGAAGATTAAGACTCTTTTGGGTAGGTGAGTAGATCTTATCTCAATTATATGATAAAAGATTGACACTACGAGAAATTGTTGGTAAGTTTAGTTTTTATTAACTTACAACTTTGATTTCTATTAAGGACGTTCATATAACACGATAGTCTGACGAATCCAACTACTGAATCCAAACCATATTAATTCAATTTATAACATTCTTTTATGTAATAAATGAAAATGTTTGAGATTTAAAATTGATGTAATATTAATTTTATAATTTATAATTTAAGTTTTAATATTAATTTTAATAGATATAAAAATATTTTTGATTAGATTGGAATTTAATATCAATCAATGAATGAAATAGTGTGTTGAGAAAAGATGCATTTTTTTAAGCCGAAAAAACCTCATAAACAAACAAAACAAAACAAAAAGAAAAAGCTCATAAAATCATGTACGTGATAAAGAAAATAAAATATAAAATATAAAATAAAAGATTCTGGAGCTCTCTGATTGGTCGCAAGAAAGTAACACGCACGCAACGCTAAGATACTTTTATTTCTCATCTTTTTATAAATCAATTTTCCAATTATATTGTCCATTTCTTGGGACAATCCACCAAATCCCACCTTATAAATATACATACCATCAATTTTCCAAGTAATTTAGAGACGTTGACGAGACATTATTTTAATTAGTACGAGGTATTTTAAGAAAACAAAAAAACAAAATCACGAGAGTTTAATGTTTCTATTTCAATGTTTGAGTCTAGACTACTCGTCTCTATTTATGCGCTAATTTTTAATATAATTAATCAAAAAATAATATAGAAAATTAGTAGTTTAATATAAAATGAAATAAAAAGAGAGAGAAAGTGTCGGTGAATAAGATGTAATTATGGAGTCCAAATGAATTGAGGGGTTTTTGTTTGCTTTTGATTGAAGAAAAATCTTGTAATTATAAAAGTTTATTAATGAGGAGTAGATGATTATGTGGGCTATACTTATTTCCTATTCTATTCATCATTATTTCCTAATTTATTATCGTCTCCGTCCCCGTCGTCGCCGACTCTGATTTTGCCCTAATCTCTTTATTTCGTAAATAAATAAATAGTTTTTTAAGAATATTGTAACAGTTTGTTTGAAGAATCTTTATTCAAATCTCCACAAAAATAAATGAAGAATTTTACGGTGATTGAAAATGAAATAAGAGGTCGGGACCATCTTGATGGACATCTGACTCATTTTCGGGTCGTAGGCTTAAAGGAGCAAGGCGGTTTTAGGGTTTGATAGGTTGAAAGGCAAATGGTCCATTGAAGACATGGTTGAAGTAGGTAGACTTGGGTTGTACATAGTCAAAAAGAAAACAAACCAACAGCTACACCTCATGTTTTATTTATAGGAACCCCACAAAAAGATTGAACACTACATGCATACATACATACATTCAATTTTTCAACTAATTCCATCATGAAATTTTGACCCATAGCTACGGTGTTCGCTCACTCTACAAAAGTGTTTTGTTCTATCCATGTAAATGAATGACAGGCTCGTATGAAAATTGAGTGAGTTATGTTCGTTTAAGAAAATGAGATCATAGAGCTCTATGGGAGAATGGTTTTGTTTCGACTTTAATGATTTGAATTTGCTTATGTCATCGAGAGAAATCTTGCATCTGACTTTGTTTCATTGTCGGGGTTGATATCTATTTGAGTTTTGGTTCTAGTTGAAGCATTTGATTGTGGAAAACAGCTCCATCGTGCCCATTATAGCCGTCTTAGCTCATTTCATTTGTACGATCCAGCATCGTTCATAACTGTTTGATTTTCACTGTTGTTTTTTTTCGTCATTTGACTACTAAATTTCGTTTCGTTAGTAGCTCTTCACTATCGGTCGTGGGCATATTTTTTGGTATTTAATTTTTGATTGAATGGTTTGAGTTTTGCTTATTTTGAAGTTCTTATTGCTATTTTGGTCGTTAGTGACCATGGATTGTAGGTACTCGTGGAGAGGTAGTCCTCATTGCTAACATCATCGTCTTTTCCGTTGTTATATTCCTCTTGTGGCAGGTATTTCGCAATTGCTAAGTTTGTGAGAATGGTCGATGAGAAAACGTGAGGTTCAAGATGTAGTGTTTGGTCTAGTTCACAGACGGTCAAATTCAATTCAACCCGGGATTCGGTCTAGTTTGCAATTGGTTTGTTGCTTTTCGGCAAAATTTAGTCGATTAGTAGGTATTTTTTATCGATTCCTAGTTCGGTTCCACTAGGTAAGGTAATTTTCTATTTGGATGACTACCATTTTTTAAATGCTTTTAAATGGTTAGATATGTGTGTATGTGTGTAGCTTTGTGATTTACGTGTTTATACGAATCATTCAAATGTTATTGTATTTATGGGACCCTTCCATGCATTGAATCACATGATATTTCTAAAGATATCGAGGGTATGAGTTAATTCTACCATCACACGCACAAGCTAGTTATCCCCCATAGTTCTTGTCATAGACCGGTTGGTCATGTTTTGGGTCTAGTTATAGCTGATTGATTACTGCTTGCAGCCTCCGATAGATAACAGGCTATTTTTTTTTCAATCTCGAGTGGGGGCATAGGTTGGTGGGTCCCTTTTTTAATGATTTAGATCCCTCGATTTACTTTATATTTTTGTCATGTGTGTATGCATATCTAACTCGAACATGAAAGTTACTTACTAAATATTTTTAATACCCAACATTTTCAACGTGTAAGAGTCTTGACAAGATAAGTGAAAATGTCATTAACATATATTTGATAACGATATCATACAAATTATGTATATTTTTTCTTGTACAAGGCATCAAATCTAGTACAGTATCACACAACGTTTATAGATCGACACTCATTCATATCTCGTTTTTTGATTTCTTAATTGTTCATCCGATAAAATATATAATAAATAATTTAAAAAAAATAACTTAAGAAAATTTGATAATAAGGAAAAGCATAAGACAAGCATGATTACCATCTTAATAACTTATGTTCCACTACTATCATCATCATTATTATTCATTTTATATAAATCTAAAATAATAATAATAATAATAAAAGTAAAAAGTGAGTGAAGTGTAAAATATAATGGAAAAAAAAAAAAAAAAAAAAAGGGTAATATTGTCTTTTACAAAATGATCGTTTTGGGTGGAGTCCAACCAAAAGGCCCAATAAAGAAAGCCCCATAAATCTAAAGCAACACATAAAGCATTCTGTCCATTGAGCCGTTGTGCGTGTGCTTGTTCCCCCCCTCTTCCAATTTCCCCCTTTTTTTTTATTATTCCTTTTTCTTTTTCTTTTTCTTATACCTTAAGTAAAAAAACATTTTATTTTTATTTTTATTTACCAAATAATTAAAAAAATCGAACTTAAATGGATGAAATTAAAATCAAAGTCGAAAGAAAATGAATAAATTATTATATAAAAGTAAAAAAATGACTCTGCAGAATGAGTCCAGAATTCATACCCGCAATTTTCCATATATTAAAAAATAAATTAGTTAATTTGAAATTTTAATGATAATATTTAAACAAAATACTAATTACTCTAAGTCGATTTTTTAATTTGTTAAAAATTATGTTATATATAAAATTTTAAATTTTAATTTTTTTTAATAAAGATAATAATTACGTAAGAATTACACGCGAGAAGTCGATCCCAACAAAAGTAAATAAAAGATTTAATTGAATAGAGAATAAAATAGGTAATGAAAAAAGTTTCCTGTCGCCAGTCGGGTGAACATGTTTAGTGAGAATGTAGGTTAAATAATTTAACCTCCAATAATTTTAGGATGGTAAAGTGGGACCCATCTAAAATTTACCACAAAGACAAAAAGTAAATTTGTGGGAAGAGAGAGAAAGAAGAGAGAGAGAGAGAGGGGGGCAGGAACACAAAGCTGATTTGTAAGTTAAAAAAAAAAAAAAAAAAAAAAAAAAAAAAAAAAAAAAAAAAACNAAACAAAAAGAAAAGCCGAAATGAAACTTTTATAATTGAAATTACAAACGTGACCTTCCAAATCCCAAAGAGAATTCTGCATGAATAAAATGGTATTTATTTGTTTAAAAATGGAATTAATCAATAAGCAAGTAGGTTACGTGGCAGCGGTTTAATGTGAACATTCTGTACGTTTGGATGAACGGCGTGGATGATGAGATGGTAGGATGCTTGCGTAGTAGTGGTTGTAGGGGATTGGGGGTCGACCAAAAAGTACTTAAAGCATAATCCTTAACCACCAAACAAAGAAAGCAAAAACTTCATGGGAATATGTGCTTTGCTCTCCCCTCAAATGCATCCCTATTTTTTTTTTATTTCTTTTTTTTTTTATTCTAAATTTAAAATATTTTAAGTATTAAAATTTAATAATAGCACTAGGTGGTCATGATCTCCATATACATTTTTCTTTTTTCTAAAATTAAATAAATAAATAAATAAATAAATAAAGCAAATCTATTTCCACTAAAACCGCCACGTGTAAGTTCGTGGGCATGGGTTAGCTTGCGTAGTGTCCTAATACAGAACCCGCGCTTGTATTTTTATGACTGTGATAAATAAGGAATATTGATTATTTAATTAATTAGTTAATTAATTAATTAATAAAAGGAGGAGAGAGAAGAGAATTGGAGGTTGTGTTGACGTTAACCCCTAGTTGGGGGCGTCCAGATCTTGCAGCTGTAAGAAGCTTCCCTTTCTCACACCACTCACTCTCTCTCTGGTTCTTCTTCTTCTTCTTCTTCTTCTTCTTCGTCTTCTCTCTCAAGAATATTGGATTGACACGAAAGCGATGAATTGGGGGAAATCAAACAAGATAACACAGATTCACGCAATTTCGCCATGAGAGCTCATCGTTTGAGCTTCTTCATTTTCTTTCTCTCATTATTCACTTCATTCATCGGAGCCTTCTCGCTTCTTCGCGATTCTGCCATTTCAACTAGGAGGATTCTGCATCAGCCTCTCTTTCCGATTGGCTCTGAGCCGCCGCCGGATATTGAGTTAACCCCGCCGCCGCCGCCTCCTGACTCTCCCTCCGACGTTCCGCCGTTTTTCCATGACCCGCCGACCACTCAAGATCAGACTCAACCGCCTCCTCCGTCTACCAATGGAACTATGCCTATCCCTGCTGCTACGGCGCAACAATCCAAGCCGACGAAGACCGTTGCGATTGCAATTTCGGTTGGGATTGTGACTTTGGGGATGCTCTCTGCTCTGGCGTTTTTTCTGTATCGTCACCGGGCGAAGCATCCGGGGGAGTCGCAGAAGCTTGTTGGAGGGAGTAATCCGGAGAGATTTCCGGAGGATTCGCGTGCGCCGCCGTCGAGTTTTTTCTATATTGGGACTGTGGAGCCGAGCCAGAGCTCTGTTGTTGAGCAGAATGGTGCTAATGGTGCCAATAGTTCGCCTTATCGCAAGCTGAATTCGATTAAGATGTCGGATCGGTACCGGCCGAGTCCGGAATTGCAGCCGCTGCCGCCTCTGCCGAAGCCGCCTATGGCTATGTCGCCTCCCGCTCTGTCGTCTTCGGATGATGAAAGCCAGAATACGGCATTCCATACTCCACAATGCTCGTCAATTGTTAGTCATGATGATGGCTATTTCTCACCGGCTTCTCGTCGAAGTAATTCTGTTAAGAGCTGTTCTACGGCAAGTTTTAAGAATGACCATATGAATTCCAATGCTCCTCCTATTCCTCATTCTAAAAGAACCTCTCCGAAATCTAGATTCTCGGTTTCTTCGACCAAGCGCAATACGTCTCAGCCTCAGCCACCACCGCCGCCGCCTCCACCGCGTCCGCTTGATGACCTTCGTGAAATTCCGAATTCGAAAGAAACAATGCCTTTCTCTTCCACGAGACCTAAATTTTCGAAGCCTCCGCCTCCACCAAATTTGGCGCTTCTTCAAACAATTAGCAATTCCGCCACATATCCTCAAATTCAGAAAACTGCTGCACCTCCACCTCCACCTCCGCCTCCACCGCCACCTCCACGGCCACCGCCGCATCCGGTTTCGTATTCAACGCCACAAAAACTAGGGTTATCGGAAACCAGAATGGCTCCAGTCACTNACCGCCACCTCCACGGCCACCGCCGCATCCGGGTTCGTATTCAACGCCACAAAAACTAGGGTTATCGGAAACCAGAATGGCTCCAGTCACTCCTCCAGATTCCTCCAAGTCACAATCCTATTCAACAGCGAGAACAAACTCATCTTCCAAATCCACACCGACATCTGCACCAGCAAATTCCGCTAAAGAAGATGTTGTCGAAAGGATTAATTCGATGGAAAGGCTTGAATCCGAAGATACAGAAGGTTCAAAACCGAGATTGAAGCCCTTGCACTGGGACAAAGTACGGGCAACCTCAGACCGAGCTACAGTTTGGGATCAACTCAAATCAAGCTCATTCCAGTAAGTTGGTCTGTTAATACCGATTCTTGCAGATTTTTTGAATATTCATGAATTTCTGAGCTGAGATTTTTTTCAGATTAAACGAGGACATGATGGAAACACTTTTTGGCTTCAATTCTGCAAATTCGGTTCCCAAAGAGGCCACGAGAAAGTCTGTTCTCCCCCCCGTTGAGAAGGAAAATAGGGTATTGGATCCCAAAAAGTCGCAGAACATTGCAATACTCCTAAGAGCTCTTAATGTCACGCGTGATGAAGTGATCGAAGCTCTTCAAGATGGTGAGTGCTTTCCCAAATTGGGGCTACTTACAATAATTTGTGATCTGACGTATGAACAATTATTTCACAACCGTGGCTTTGATCACCAGCGTGATTGCTTTTCATTATATGCAGTTTTGAGTATGTTTTAAGAATTAACCATATCTCCATCATTATCAGCATTAGAAGATTGCTCATCTTTCTGCATCCTTCATTTTAGTTCATCATATTTGGTTATGAATCTTCAAGAAATTCATGTTTCTTTCTTCTGTTCTTCAATTATGGACTAAACAACTTTAGCTGATGAATTCTCCCGCATATTTCTTGGGGTTCTCAATTGAATAAATCAACCTTTTATGTACTAATTTAAGATTGTACATTCTTGATTGTTANCTGAATAAATCAAAATCTTGTTTTACCTTTTATGTACTAATTTAAGATTGTACATTCTTGATTGTTATACTGTGTTCCCATGTTACTGATTCCTAAGTTTTGTACAGAATTCATTCCTTGGTCATTACTTTTTACATCTCTAATATCAATGCTCTTTTCTTTCTTAGCCACTTTCACTATTCCTCCTGACACATTTCCGCATTTTCACATTTACTGATGAGTTTCCGACCCTACCTTGCTTTTGTGCATTGATGTTGAATTTCCATAAAGGTAGTTGTCTTACGGTCGAATATCGTTCATTCTTTCTCTGTCAAGAATTATAATTAATTCCATACTTCTAAAGGGCCTAGTGAAAGTACCTTGCTCTTTGATGTTTCGATTGCATCGCATCGAGAAAGAGATTCGTTGCCGTAAATGATTTTGGCTGGATTATTATCTCAAAGAGTCTATGTTGGAGTGAATAGTGAAAGATCTGGTGATTAGGAGCATAGTTTCTATCCATTATACGAAATTATTTGTCATTGGCCTGACTCGATATAATCCCAATTGCTTTCGACTGATAATATGTCCTGTTTTAAAATGCATTTGGTGGTTACTTGTCTCTGTAATGTCATTCTCATCATATGAAACGTACTTTTTGTTGGCAACAGGTAACCCGGAAGGGTTTGGTACCGAGCTTTTAGAAACACTAGTGAAGATGGCTCCAACCAAAGAAGAAGAGATAAAACTGAGAGAGTACTGTGGTGATGGTTCAAAATTAGGGACTGCAGAAAGATTTCTGAAGGCAGTGCTTGAAGTCCCATTTGCCTTTAGAAGAGTTGAGGCCATGCTGTACAGAGCCAATTTTGATTCAGAAGTGAAGTATCTAAGGAAGTCATTTCAAACGCTTGAGGTAATTTGTCTAAATTTCTTTTGATAAACATTATGAGATGCAATGAATTATTAGTTTGTCTAAAATATTTTAATTTTCTCCAGGTTGCAAGTGAGGAATTAAAGAACAGTAGACTTTTTCTTAAACTCCTCGAAGCAGTTCTTAAGACGGGAAATAGGATGAATGTCGGTACGAATCGTGGTGATGCTAAATCCTTTAAGCTTGAGACCCTCTTAAAATTAGTAGATATAAAGGGAACGGATGGAAAGACAACATTGCTTCATTTTGTTGTTCAAGAAATTATCAGATCAGAAGGTGGTGCTGATTCAACTAGTGACAACCTTCAGCCCCGTTCGCAATCCAAAATCGAGGATGAATTTAGAAAGCAGGGCTTGCAGGTTGTGGCTGGACTGAGCAGAGACCTTAGCAATGTGAAAAAAGCAGCTGGTATGGACTCGGACGTCTTGAGCAGCTATGTCACAAAGCTCGAAATGGGGCTTGAAAAAGTAAGGATGGTTTTGCAATTCGAAAAGCCAGGAATGCATGGAAAGTTCTTCGACTCGATGAAAACATTCTTGAAGGAGGCAGAAGAAGAAATAGTTAGGATCAAGGACGACGAAAGGAAAGCTTTATCTCTGGTGAAAGCGGTCACGGAGTATTTCCATGGCGACGCTGCCAAGGAGGGAGCTCATCCATTCCGAATTTTCATGATCGTTCGGGATTTCCTAACCATACTAGATCAAGTATGCAAAGAAGTTGGGAGAATGCAGGACGGGGTAATGGTGGGTGCTGCAAGATCCTTTCGGATATCAGCAACAGCCTCCCTCCCAGTCCTCAGCAGGTACAACGTCAAACACGACCGAAGTTCCGACGAGGATAGCTCATCTCCGTAAACTCCCATAACACAAGTACCTCTTAGGAAGCTTGTCAGGTTAGCTTTAATCCTCCACTGGGGGGAATTTCACTAGTTTCTTAGATCTCAAGCATCTTTCAGACCAAAAAAAGGAATGGCAAACAGAGAATCTCCTTTGGAGACAACGACGCCCCCAGCAAAGTTTGTCCATTACTCAAAACACAGATTCCTGAAGCGGAATCAAGTTAGATTTTGCAGCAAAAAGGCAACAAAGACATGATCAAAGTGATGAAGAAACACCAAAAACAGCATGGGAAGAAGCACGAAGGAGCAGTGGCAAAACCTGAAAGGTACGTCTCAATGAAATGAGATAAATAAAAAGATAGAAAGAGAGGAAATGAATGTTCCACTTAAGAATACACGGCTATAGATAGGACAGAGTACCCTATTTAGATCAGATTCCTACACATTTCCAGAGAAAAAGTAGAATGTTTTTGAGTTGCTGCTAATATGTTGTTGCATTTGTTCAATGTTTCATAATAATAAATATCAATTTTTTTGTTCATTGTTCTTGATTGTTCTTGATTGTTCTTGATAAGAAGAATATATTCTGCAAAGTCATATCCTATCCCAAAGGGGTAATCTTAAAGCTTCAGTTGATTGTAGTGTGGGCTGTTTTTAATTGAAAAGAAGTGTGTGCCAAATCTAGAAGGACACTCAAATCTATAAATTTCTGTTTTTGGTCAGTTGGAAATCTGGCACTTTCTTCTTTCTGCTTCTCATAGTTCACAGCTCACAAAGCTCTCTCTTTCCTCCATTGCATTTTGTTATTCTATTTTCATCCAATTTCTATCTGATTTCCTCAAGACTTTCATAAAACTATTAGAGGTAGCTGAAAATTTACAGTACAAAGAAATAATTATAAATATGTATGAAAAGGGTAAAAAAGAAATGTTTTTTTTGGTCCCTAAATCTATCTTCATTTATTATTCAAATTTTCACAAAATAGGCATTTCAATAATGTCAAATGATGATTGAACATAGGATTCTCCCATGAATGTTGCTGGATTTTTATAGATCTAGTGTGCAATAATTTGAAATTTCCTAATGTGTGAATCTCACGTTGACAACACAATCCCACATTGGTAGGGGAGTAGAACAAAACACCCTTTATAAGGATGTAGAAATCTCTTCCCTAATAGACGCGTTTTGTTTTAAAGCCGGAAAGAGAAAAACTAGACTATTTCTTCAAGTGTAATCTTGGTTCATTCATGTACTCATCATTTACTCGATTGTCACAGTCTATTTCTTCAAGTATGACGTGAAAGAACTTTTATTACTAGATCGATTCCTTCCTTATAAGAAAAGAGTTTTTTTAGGATAAGCTCTATTATACTTTAACTTGGTTTGTACCTTAAAAGGGTTTGAGGTTTAAAAAATATAATAACAATAAATTCTAAAAGAAAGGAATCAAAATATATTTTAACTAACATATAATAATAATAAATAAATAAATAAAGAATCTAAAAAAAAAGTAGGGAAATAAATTTTAATTTTTAATTTTTAATTTTTTTAAAAACTATAACTCTAAGTGTCCCTCATAAGAAATAATTTTAAAGAAAGAAGAATAAAACTTTTAAATTTTTAATTAAAAAAAAATTAAAGCATGAGAATAAATTTAGGAATCAAAATTATATTTTAAAATAATTTATTTTTAAAAAAATAAAAAAAAAATGAAAAAAAAAAGAATAAAAAAATAAAAAGAATTGAAGGTGTTGTAAGAATGTTTTCCTTTTGTCCTTTGGGAAATTTTTATTCTTCTTTTTGGGACTCTCAAACCATCCGTCGGCAAAACAAGCCAAAATGCCTTTTCATTTATTTCCATAATTCCATTTATTTAATTTAAAAAAAAACAACAACAAAATAATATATATATATATTTTAATATATAACCACAATTTTATTTGACCAAAAAGGTTTTCTTTAGTATCATTTGACCTAAAAGTTACATAAATATAATTAAAATAACGTCATAAATAAAATGATAATAATAAATTAACATAAATAAAAACTTATTTAAATGTAGAAATTAACATAAATTAAAGAAAAATGGTTGAATTAAACCGACAATGAAATTTAGGTTTATATATATTAATGTAATTTGGTTGAAAATGTAAGGACAAAATCGTAAGAAATAAAAATAATGTAATTATAAAAAAGTTGACCAAAAAGAGTTTTTATTTTTATTTTTCTTATTATTATTATTTTGTTTGATGTGATAAGAGGCACGTTTCTTTTTTAGCCCATTACCAAAAAGACAAAAATACAAATATGTTCCAATTTACTTTTATAACCCCAACTTTTTGGTTTCACTCAATAATAAATAAAAACATTATATATTTATATTATAATAATAATAACAAACATTATACATAAGGTATACATGGATTGAATTAGGTTGGAGATGTCTTCTGGACCCGAACAACCCAAATAGAGTTCATAATTTAGATTGGGTACTTAACACAAATACATATTACATTAATAACTAAAATTTCATAAAACTCAAATATCAAACATCCACATGTCACAGTGTATATTAGGTTGGGTTGGGTTGCGTTGTAACTCTATTTTTCAAGTGGGTCGAGTTGACTCAATAAAAAAAAAGAAATTAACTTATAAACTAATTCGAGTTTTCGATTTTCTAAAAATTCAATTCAACCCAAAAAATATCACATAATGATATTATATTTAGTTATAGGTTCCTTTTATCAATGCAATATTTAGTGGCATGACTTTGTCTCTGGTGTGAGTCACTCAACTTGGCACATAGAAGCATTCGACTTATCATTATCATGATGTGACATCTTTCGTTATCTTACGTTATTGTAATTTTATTTAGGGGTTAGGTTTGTGCCTTCCAAAAAAATAATTTTTTTATGGTATATAGGAGTTTAATTTATTTTTCATAATTCGTTTTTATATGTTTTTTATTTTAAAAAATGAAATTTTTTTATGCACTATTAACATATTTATGTAGGATCTTATTTTTGGAAATGTAAATGGGTATCTTTGATGTACATGTTGTGGTCAATTTTTTTTCTGTATACATAACTTAATGATTGAATCGTTAGGTTAAAATTTGCTTACGTCAAATGTAAGCGCTCAAGTCCACTACGAGTAGATATTGTTTTTTTTGGACTTTCTCTTCTAGGTTTTTCTTAGTTTAAAATGCGTCTTTCAGGAGACGTTTCCACACCCTTATGAAGAGTATTTTGTTCCCCTCTCCAACCGATGTGGAATTTCACAATCCACACCCCTTTGGGGCCAGCGTCCTCGCTGACACTCGTTCTCCTCTTCAATCAATGTGGAACTCTAATCTACCCCTTTCGAGGTTGAACGTCTTCGCTGGCACACCGCCCGGTGTCTGGCTCTGATACCATTTGTAATAGCTCAAGCCCTGAAGACCCAATATTGAAATGACATTTCAAGTAGCTATAACAAGAAATCGACAATATCAAATTTATCTCAAATATTGTTGGATTCAACCTATAATTTTAAAATTAATTTCAAAAAGTCATTCGAGATCTCTAAGCAATTTTAGTCCTATTAAATACCATTATTCTATGATGGTCTTATAATTTTATTAATTAATCGGGTGTATGTATGCACATACTAAATTGTTAGGAAACATAATCGATCTCATTTTGATGTCAATTTGAGTATAATTCTTTAGCTACAACACTAATTATTATTTCATACTAAAATTAATGTTTTTTTTTTATTATTTTAGAATAAAATTATTTTTTTAGATTTTAAATATATGTAGTTTATTACGTTAATAATCATTTTTAATTTTTTCTAAAAGTTTTGATAATTACATAATTTAAGTTATATAATAGAAAATTCTAAAACTATACTACAACGACATCTTGTTATTTCGTTTTTAATTTAAAATAAAAAAAACTTTATTTTTCATTTTGATTCTTTGGTCGGGTTATATTTATTGCATTGCCCTTTTCTTAAATAGTTTTAATTTTAAAAAAAAAACATTAATTCAGTTAAATTACATAAACAAAAAAAGTAGGTCGTTTTGAAAACTAACCCTTTTTTTTTGTCGAAATTTCTACGTGAATATAAACTTTAATTTTTAAAACTAAAAGCTAAGTTAGTAAATACTTTAAATTTTGATTAAGATGCGAAAAACATTTTTGTAACGGCCTACTTTATGAAATCTTAAATTGACTCAAATTGATCACCAAATGCATGCTNAAAAAAAAAACATTAATTCAGTTAAATTACATAAACAAAAAAGTACGTCGTTTTGAAAACTAACCCTTTTTTTTTCCCGAAATTTCTACGTGAATATAAACTTTAATTTTCAAAACTAAAAGCTAAAATTGATAGGTTATTAAATACTTTAAATTTTGATGAAGATGCGAATAACATTTTTGTAAGAGCCTACTTTATGAAATCTTAAATTGACTCAAATTCATCACCAAATGCATGTTATCGTCATCTTAAAGTGGAGAAGTGAAAACGTGCAAATTATAAATTCATACATTTTTAGAGAAATAATTAAGTTTTGTGTGGGATACTTCATACATAAATAACTCGAGTTTGTAAAACAAACTAAAAGGTTTACGTTCAAGTAATTAACTGAATTAATGCGTGTTGATCTCTCTTTATCACGACCCTTTCCCTTACTTTTTTTTTTTTAAAACAAAATTTTGTATTGAAAATTTTCATGANTGTGGGATACTTCATACATAAATAACTCGAGTTTGTAAAACAGACTAAAAGGTTTACGTTTAAGTAATTAACTGAATTAATGCGTGGTGATCTCTCCTTATCACGACCCTTTCCCTTACCTTTTTTTTTTTTAAAACAAAACTTTGTATTAAAAATTCTCATGATGTAATTCTCTATTAGGGTTAGATATGCATACATACACAAGAAAAATATCACTAATTCAACTCCCATAATCACAGTGGAGCAATTACCGAGTTGAAATCACAAAACACTAGAATCATTTTTATACATATGGAGAGATAACGGTTACAAGTTCATATGACTAAGGGGTAATACAATTCTCGTGCACACAGATAGGAGATTTCCTCCAAAGTCTTATCAGAGTCTAGTGCAATTTGTACCCACAAATAGGTAATTATTACCATTCTCATTCACATAGATAGGTATCTTAGCGCTAATATAATTCTAATGCACATAAATAGGTAATTATCCTTATCTATTTTTTTTAATTATCATTTTTAGTTGTTGCTAAAAAAAAACCATTTTAATTTAAAGAAAATTAATTCAAAAACGGTGGGTTGTCGNTATGTAATTCTCTATTAGGGTTAGATATGCATACATACACAATAAAAATATCACTAATCTAACTCCCATGCTCACAGAGGAGCAATTACCCGGTCGAAATCACAAAACACTAGAATCATTTTTATGCATATGGAGAGATAACGGTTACAAGTTCATATGACTAAGGGGTAATACAGTTATTGTGCACACAGATAGGAGATTTCCTCCAAAGTCTTATCATAGAGTGCAGTGCAATTTGTACCCACAAATAGGTAATTATTACCATTCTCATTCACATGGATAGGTATCTTCACGCTAATATATTTCTAATGCACATAAATAGGTAATTACTATAATTTTCATACACACATATGAATAATTATACGAAGATTCGATACATACAAAATATTCATAATATTTCATAATATCATTTTCAAATATGCACAAACATAACAACAATTCATAAAATAGTCATATGTCCATTTTATGTAACGTTTGGAAACATTAAAAACGGTAATCGTAAAACAACAAATTGTCTTGGAATCTAATCTAAGTGAAACAATAAGCTACATCATTTCCATACGACATTTCCATAATTATTTTCTTGTATTATTTTTTATATATGACATTTATGCAAAACCAAATACAAAAATTCTATTAAAAAATGTTATATTAGATCCTTATCTATTTTTTTAATTATCATTTTTAGTTGTTGCTAAAAAAAAACCATTTTAATTTAAAGAAAATTAATTTATTGAATAGAAATTCTTTCTAATAAATTAAAAAACGGTGGGTTGTCGGGCATTTATTCATTAAACAAATTTTAGTAAAATGAACATCGCAAGAAAACAAAGCGCCGTTGCCGGGGATCGAACCCGGGTCACCCGCGTGACAGGCGGGAATACTTACCACTATACTACAACGACCAATTTATTATTTTTTATAAAATAAAATTTTAAATATTTTGTTATTTCTAAATTAGAACTATGGATTAGGTTGAACACCGACAAAATTATATCATTCACCCATCTTTTTTCTTAAATTTATTTTGGCAATGAGAATGAAATTTTCTAGATAACTATTTTATTTTTTAATTTTCTAAGTATTTATTTTCTGTCCTATAGTTTTCATTTTTTTTTAAAGAAAGTTTTTAGTTTTTAAAACCTAACTTAATGCACCTAATAAAATTAGACCATAAAAACAATAAGACTCGAGATGAAAATATTGATTCTAAACTTAAATTTTCAAAGCTAAATGCTTATGAAGCGAGGACGTTTGTGGGACCCACTACAAATTTGAGAATGCTTTTTGTGAAACAGTAATGTCGTTTCTCTCCTATGAATATTCATCAAATTTTAGTTTGGTTGGGTTGATTACTCGAGCAACTGTTTCACAACCCAACTTTATATTTTTGGGTTGGATTTGGTTGTCAAATTATTTTTTAATTATTTAAAAAAATCATACTTATCCGCCCATTAAATATCAAACATTTACGGTTAACAATGCATCACTCATAGAACATTAAATATTTTTAATTTTTCTAAAAATAGGAGAGAGTTAAATTGTAACTCTATTTTTAGGTTGGTCAAGTTGACCCGAAAAAAAAAAAAAAAACGTCTTAACTAGTAAATCAAATTCAACCTTCCATTTCTAAAAATTTAACCTAATAAAAATAAAAAAAAAACTTAACCAGACTCGTATGACCTAATATGTTATTATAGGGTTCGGCAACTCGGCCCAGATGAAAACTGCAACCTAGACCGTGGCCTAGGTTGGGTCTGCATTTCAGCGTCTGTTTCTTCTACGAGGTTCTCCTCTTCTAACCGTCCTACATTTCTGGTGCAGAGGAAAATAAGGCTTTGGTTCTTTCCTCCGAACCAGAAATCAAGCATGGTCCCTTCGATGCTGTTTCGTGCTTCTACTTGCCTTCTTTTTCTCGCCCTGTTCTTCGCTTTAGCATACTCCATTCCTGACCCTCAACAGNTTTTTTTTTTTTTTTTTTTTTTTTTTTTTTTTTTTTTTTTTTTTTTTTTTTTTTTTTGTTTCTTTACTTGTTTAGGATTGTTATACTTTCAATGTGTTCTTTTGTGCTCTCTACTTTGGCTTTGGCAGTGTTCGAGTATACTTGCATTTTTCTGCCCTCCCCCTCTAGAACAGGGCGTTTATAGATTTTGTTTTTGGGAATGCTATGGGTTGGTGCACGGGAAAAGTTTCTTTGGAAATGAATTGCTCAATGACACATTCTATGATAGAAATTCAAAATTTAAACTTCTTGGTTGAGGAAGATGTCCTCTTGGTTTATGCTTCAACAATTACATGGTACCCATGGATTCAAGATTATTGGTGCATATGTACTCAATTATTGGGAAGATAGGTTCTTCATCTCTTAATTTAATTTCATGAAAATTGGGAAAGAAGAGTTTCCATTACCATTATCTAGTCATCTTGTTCAGATAAATTTCATTGCCCCTTCTGTTACCTTCTTTGATAGAAGTTATAACTTCTTGAAAAGCTTTGAAATTTCGATTTCGTGAGTGTAAGAAAAATATTTTATGGTCCATTCATTCCTTGATGGCATATATTGCTTACTCATGTTCCTGGTCTCTTCAGTTGTCTCTGAATCCACAACTCTGCAACTATCTCGTGGCTTGCCTGTGCAAAATTCTCCAGGTTCCAAACCTGGAACTGTGGTGGTTTGTGAAAGAGTATACATCCAAGGATTATTGAGGATTAAAAATCTGTGGAAGCTTGCCCACACGGTAAAAGTGAAGCTTTCCATGATAAATTCAAGTGCTCGGATACCGAATGTAGAGGTTTGTTTTCACAGGTGAGTGCATTATAATTTTTTTTTTTTTATAATACCGAGTATTGAGGTTTGTTCTCCAGGTTCGTTTTCGGGGGCAAGCCTACAAAAATTTTGATTTTCATATGAGTGAAGAACACAAATATACTCTATACTAGATCTGATTAACCTTCTAAATACCATGGCTTTGCAGGAACATGTCACTTGGTATAGGGATGTGTCCACAAAGTCAGTGGGAGAAAGTTGCCAAGGGTTCTTGGGCTCAATCCATGTCGCCGTTTGACCACAAGCTTATAGATATCAGAACTTCTGGGTTATCCTTGGAAAGTTTTGAGGTATCTATTGAAGAAGGTATGTGCATCTATACTGTGAATTGCAAAAGAAAAACAAAGTGGGAGAAATTTGATATCAACCTTATCTGCTTGTGGAAGAAGATTGACTCTAAGCCTCCCCCTCCCTATTGCAGAATTCTTTATGTACCGCATAATTTTTTTAATCCTGGGCTTGGTGTTGATGAGTTCGGCCTCCATTCTTGGCAAGTCATTGGTATTCTATTATGGAAGTGCTATGACAATTGGAGTTCTCCTTGTAGTGTTAATGATCCTTTTTCAGGTAATTAGGTCGTATCTTCTATCTTAACTTAAATGTATATATCATACTTCTTTCGATGTTATTATGTTTCTTATTGAATAAAAGATGGATATGTAATATTTACTACTTTGGATCTTGTAAAAGTGTTCTGTTTCTGGTAACTTGGAAGTTGGTGCTGGCTTTAGGATATTGTTGTGACTTTGAGCATGCCGTTTCTACTTTCGTAGTTGTTGATCTTGGTGACAATATCATGATATTATTCTCTTCATGGATTTCAATATTGACTTTCCAATTATCTTTATTAGGTCTTAGCAGTTTGAGTCACTGGTTCAAATTATATGAGGGGAAAAGAGAAAATTTAAGTACAGAGATAAGTTCATGTCCACAACCCGAGCTATAGACTATATATGTAGTTCAAGCTACGAATTCAAATCACCCAGGCCCATAGCCGACTCATGTGAAGCATCCATTTCCCAAAGGACTTTTAACCAAAGTTCTCTGGTTAATGCCCCGTTCACATATCTATGTACTCCTATTAATCCTTTCATGGTTGAATGTCCCCCACATTTTGCTCATTGTGTTGACATCCCCCCTCGAGCATAAGCACTCCCCTAAAAAACCAACAAATGGATACTCTCTCCTTAAAAACGTCTGCCTCTGTTTTGAACTCCATATAATCTTGGTAAATGATCTCTCTACCTTTATGATTTTTAGATTTTTGCAACAAAACAATATTAGGATTATCTCCTTCATAATCTTTATGATTTTTATCCATAAAGCCCTAGCAACCTAGTTGCATCTTCTTAAATGCATAAAAACTGGCCTCCCTCATCTCCACTTGAGAATCTTTTCATGATATACATTTGAGGAAAGGTTATTCAACTCCCTGAAGCCTTTTAAGTTCATCATTGAAGCCTTCTTCCTCACCCTTGGGCCGACCTGTATTGTTCATGGTTTTTGTCTTAAACCTGTAATTTGGCTTACCTCCCTTTTTGGGTACAGATAATGAATGGCCTTTTGTAAGGGCTGTGGCTGTTTAATAGGTAAATGATATAGAACGGAAACTGTGAACTTGGATTCGTGGTTCATCCCCATTCTGTTTATTTCTCTAATCTCTTTTTCCAATGAGATTGTCTATTGCTTGAAAGATATATGGAAATGTGACTATAGCTTGATCGCGTTGTGTTCAATAATGTAATAATACTTTTTTCTTGCCTGGTTACTGACAGGGAATGAAGCTTCTTCCTACCGGTCGGAAGAGCTCACTTGCAATTTTTCTATATGCATCTGCAGTGGGTATCAACCTTTTGTCAGTCTCACATATCTTCTTTCTGTGATCATAGAAGTACTGAATGTACAACTTACAATCCATCTTTCCACAGGTTGGTCTGGGATCTTTTTTCCTCCGTTACATACCTGGATTATTGCATCAAATACTTTTGGAAATGGGTATAAGTGAGGACATGTATAATCCTGTACGTAACTTATCTTTCATCCTTCTTGATAATTTACCTCACTATTTCAGTCATGAATAAATTTACAGAAGTGTTGACTTTTTATCTTATTCTCTTTTGATGCGTTGGCACCTCATAATCGTGTTGGTTGGAAAAAACTTCATGTATGTGTGTATTGGCTAAAATTTACCTAAATGCTCGCAGTGACTACATACGACCAATTCAAGGTCCCTTACAGACTGGACCATGACATTACAACTATTGTTTAAACACGAATATCTATCAATTCATTGATATACCTTTATTTAGCCATTGGTCGCTCTGAATCATATCAAGTTAGACACAGACCACACATCCTTACTGCAAAACATTTCGCGTGCATTTTTTTAATTGAAGTAATCTTTCAAAAAATAATCCAACTGGAAAACCTTAACAATAATGTGTTCCACTCTGCTCTTCTTGCAGCCTTCTAGGACATATATATGTGTATCTTGTACATCATGTTACTTTTATCATTTTTCCACTTGGTTTATAACCATAGTGGTATTCTTTCTTATAAGTTCATTGAAATGCATTAGTTACCGGGGAACTAAATGCTTCTTAAATTATTGATTACAGGTAGCTACATTTCTACTGGCTTTTATTTTTCTGATTGGAGCATGGTTGGGCTTTTGGGTAGTCCACAAATTTGTCCTTGATGAAGATGGATCAATTGATACTAGCACATCGCTTTTCGTCACATGGTGCATACGGATTCTGGCTGCTCTTCTGATTCTTCAGGTTTTCTCATTGTCATTACTACCTCCATTGTTGGAAATTATTTATGCATTTGTACTTTTTTGTTAATTGGATTTAAAGATGATCACCCAACACGACAATGTGCGAAAATGGAAAATTTAAAGATATTTTATATCTGATGTTGCCTCAAGGACGGGAGGATTTGGAATACATTAGCTATTATATATGTTCTTTTTCTTTCCCTGATAAGAGAGTCTATAACAAGTGAGTCTAATCCAAGTATCTTGAAACTTATGTCTGTGCTTAATATGTATCATATTTTCAAACAATTTTCTATTGATAAATTTAAATTACTTTCAGTGTTCTTTGGATCCATTGCTGGCAACAGGAGTTTTAATATGTGGAATAATGGCTTCATCAATACTGAGGAGAACTTTTAAGTTCAGATTTCTTCGTCGGCAGTACAAGTTTGTATTCTATCCAAATCTAGAGTACTTTAGTATCATTCATCCACTTTCCTTTTTTCACTACGGATCACATTATTTATTAGAATGATATACAAGCTCAAATAGCATTTCTTTTTGTTATTAACAATCATTTCTCTTATTTCAATCGGGTAAGCAAATTGAACTTCTCCAATTCAGAATGTGAGTTATGAACTTATTTAACTACGCAATTCATGGAACTGTTATACTGTGGAAATATCTGTTCTTCTAATCCAAAATATATAGAAAGTGACAGCAACTCTACAAATCAGGCATATGTTTCATGTATTTCAAATAATGTACGATATTGCGGGTTGTTTTTGTTCAGGAATTTGTTCAAATCGCCAAAGAGAAAACTCAAGAGATCTCATATCTTTGATAAGCCACGTTTTGATGATTCTGATGATGAACTCGCCATGAAGTCTCCCCTGAGTTATGAAGACCCCGGGTTCTATCGATCTCAAGACAGAAACTTTGCCCTTCAGTCCTGCAGTCTTTCTGAACGTGGTATGTTAAATGTCTCTAGTAACCCTTCTGAACTAATAAAAGACATTCTAGAATAAAAACAGTTTGTTTATGATACCTGATATTGAAATAATGCTACAATGCCCCATCAGTCAGGCAGCAATCTTTTGCCATCTTTCTTGTTCTGGTTTTATTTTATTAACGAACCTTTCTTCTGTCTGATGCAGATGAATATCCTTCGACATTCCATTCCACACCTGGACGGAGAGAATTTTCTAAGGATGAGTGGAAAAGGTTCACAAAGGACTCAACCGAAAAAGCTTTGGAAGGACTAGTTTCTTCGCCAGATTTCGGCAGGTGGCTCGTTGACAATGCAGATAGAATCAACATAACTCCCCAAAGCAGTAGAAGAGCTGAGAAAGGTCGAAAGTGGCTCCCTTGGTTGTGATTGGTCAAGGTCAAACGCAATGGTAGATTAGGTATGTAAAACATACTGCCTGCATAGTTATCATGACTTTTCTGGGAAGCAGTAGGATGTGTTTAGACAAATTGATCACACCCCCTAACTTGTATTTCCTTGTCTGTTAGATCATTATTCATCACCTAGGTTCAGGGTATCTAAGAGACTTGTATGTTCCCGTAGGTTTGCATACATTTAGCCATTGAATGGGAAGCATGTGTGGTGTAACTTTATAGCCTTTTGGGGCTGCACCTAACTTCAATTCAGTAATTACTGCACCCATGATTTTCATGGAGCGGTTGTCACTGCANTGGGAAGCATGTGTGGTGTAACTTTATAGCCTTTTGGGGCTGCACCTAACTTCAATTCAGTAATTACTGCACCCATGATTTTCATGGAGTGGTTGTCACTGTATCACTTCGAAATGTAATGTAACTTTATAGCCTTTTGGGGCTGATTGACTTCAATTCAATTGTTATTGTACCATGCTTTTGACGGAGGATTATTATTTCATGTTTGTAACATTAAGATGTAGAGCTCAAGGGGAAGGAGCTTAGCTGCAAATTGCTCAAGATGGTCATATACTAACTTGGTAGGTTGATGAGTCCAATAGTTAGCCTCTGTTCCTTGTGTCTTTGGATGATTGTAATTCAATTCAGGCGCTTATCTTCGTTTGAGCAATGTGACAGTAAATGATTAGAATGTGAAATGAAGGGTCGTCTGAATAGTTACCATCTTGGTGGGTTGAAAAAGCATTTTTGCCTTTGCTAGATAAATTTGTTTGAGGGAGAAAATATATAGTCGACAAAAGAAGAACCCGAACACCAATATGGTGCTTGTCGCATAAGCTTCAAAGTTTAAGTTAGCTCGGAGAATTTTGAGTATAGTAGAAGTTTTAAGAATGAGGAATAACTTACTTTCTATAGGTCGAAGATTTATACTCAAATAATCTCGTTAAGATTTTCTTGTTCACTTTGCAGATTAGGTTATTTACAAATCAGATCGGATTGAACATGGACTCCACGAGTTGGGCATATGCCCATCCGAGAGAGGGAGTGAAATTGGGCTTTGACCCAATTTATTTACTCTCTGTTAGGTGGTTTTATCCTTCTGTGTTGACCTGAATTCGTCTTGCCTCGAGCCTTTTCTTGTAAATTTAGCTATGGTAAAATTGAAGATAAGGAAAATGAACGGACAGAGAAGATCATGGGTTAGGGGCATGTGAGATGTATGCTTCTCAAGCTAAAATATTAGCGAAGGGAGTGGGAATTCGACTTTTGGTCCAATTCCTCTATTCTCTTAGACATATCAAAGGATGGGTTGCTTCTCGGCCTGAAATCGCTTTATTTCCATTTGAGTTCGATTATCATTGTGCCCGTAAGTTCAACAAAGGTGATGAAGGTCGGGTGCATGCTAAATGATATCCCTTTGATGATGAGAATGGACCTCGACCTTGATCTCTTGTCGAGGTCTAAGTGAGCAATTGGGTCTTGGCATGATCGAATGGTTGGTCTTAGCTCTTGTTAGAACTTTTGGTATTATTTGTATGAAAAATCTTACTCTTCTTATTGTGTTGGTCACGATCTGATTGGCATTGGATTTCTTAGATGGGTTGTGGAGCTAGTTGGCCTCGTTCTTTATTATTTTGTCGGGTTTCCTTTTTCAAGCTTTCTTAAAGCTAAAATAGTCTAATCATCTATTGGTCAATCTCTTCCTACTAGTATTTGTGGACTTCGACAAACAAACACTAACTTGTGACATTTGATTTTTTGTTTGTTGTGTTTGACCTATGTCGTCCCTCCTTTAGATGGAGTTGAAGTGCACTCATCACGAGACAAAAAACCTCCACGAATAGTGGGGTCAGCCTTGACCAAGGGATGGTTGACCTTGACTTGGTTTCATCCTTTGCCTTTTCCTTCACTACTTATTTGTTTTTAGGATGTCTCCTTCCATTAAGGTGACCTCATTATTGAAGAGAAGATAACATAAACATGGAATGTTCAGTCTTTCACTTGGTCCTTCCTCTATCACGTGTAGTTTCACGAGCCAACTTTTTATTTCTCACAAATGCCGCTAACTTTTATTACTAAAATCCATTAAAAATGCATCTGATTTTCATGTAGCAATAAGTTAATTTTGTGTTCGAGATTCAAATACTATTAGAAAAAACGAATAATTTTAATAGGGAAAAGATGATGCATTATATGGAAATCATTAATATTGGGAGGGCAACTTAAAAGGTAAAGAGCATCATAGTTTGGGAGAAGTGATGGAAACACGTAGAGCATAGAATAGGAATATATTTTGATGGAAATTTCCCTCATTCCAAGAAATCTATAACCCAAATTCCAATTCCTTTCATCTCCAACACCATTCAATTTCTATATATTCTATTCCCACTCTTTTCCCTCAACAATTTAACCATTCTTCTCGATTTCTCCTCTTCAAATTGAATCAAATTCCTCGCCGGAATCCTCCCCCATTATCATGAGCTACTACGACCACCAACAGCCGCCGGTTGGGGCTCCGCCGCCACAAGGTTAGCCTGACACACCGCCGTTTGTTCAATTACTAATGGGTCCTCTGTTTCAGAGGTTTTCATTCATTGATTGATTCATTAATTCTTGTAGGCTTCCCTCCCAAGGACGCTTACCCTCCCCCTGGGTACCCCGTTCAGGGCTACCCTACGGCTCAAGGGTACCCCCCTCCTCCGCCGCCCCCGGTGTATGCCCCACAGTACGCTCCGACTACTCAGCAGCCTCCTCCCAAGGACAAAACTGGTTGCCTTGAAGGATGGTCAGTCGCTTCCTCTGTTCTTGTAATCTAATGGAATTTCTTTAATTCCTCTAATTAACTACTAATTCTCTGTCTTTACATACTTAACTTCAGAGATTAATTACTAGAAAATTAATAATTTAAAATGTGATTAACAGAAGAATTTTATCCAATATATAATAAAATAAATGTATTATATGATTGTTTTGCAGTTTAGCAGCACTTTGCTGTTGCTGTCTCTTGGATGCTTGCTTCTGATAAAGATGGATGGATGGATGATCTTAAGCACTCAACTTATTATTCTAATTTCATTGCATTGTAGTATCACCATCATCTAATCTTCCTTTAATGAAAAATCTTTTTATCACAATCATATTCCGAGAAATGAATACAAAATAGTATTCGTACGGAATTCAAAATACGGATTAATAACTCACGATGATAAATAAAAAAATAATATCTCAAATCACTCTAAATCTATAATTAATCATGTTAAAATATGTAATTTAAATTATATAGAATTGTAAAGAAATTTAGCTCTAAACTCAAGCTGCGACCGGCGAGGTAGACACAAAGAGATTGCATGAGAACGTTTGGGAGTTGTTCATGTTGATCGAGTCAGGTCGAGTCGAGTCGGGTCAGATATAAACCCACAGCTCAAAGCCTATAACCCCAAAACCCAAAAACCATAACCAATAAGCACCCACAACCTAAGCCCAAGCCCAGCAACCAACCCAACCCGGTCCAGTAACCACCCCAAGCAATATAGCTCACCAACCCAGTTCAGCGTGCAGCTTACAGCTCGGCTTAGTTCAGCGTGAGTATCAACTCGGGCTGGCTTGGTCAATGGTTAACTTCCCACACAATAGGATGCTCCACGGTCAACGAGCAACAGTTTTAAGTCAAATAGGTCCGTTTGACTCAAATTTTCATCATGTTTTCGATTTTGAGGTTAGTTTTCCCTAATTCTTCCTAATTTTACCTAAATTTCATTTAAGTATGCTGATTTATAGTATTTTGATTTATAATTCTTACGAGTAGTTCTAAGTTAGTTATTTGAAATTGATGTTTATGAAACTTTCTAGAACATTTTGTATATATTTAATCTTGTGACGATTGTTTATCTGTGTGCATGAGAATTGCGGTAATTGTCTGTCTATGTGAATGAGAATTACATAGGGCATGAAACAACTACCCATCTGTGTGCATGAAAATTATTTTGGATATTATGTTAGGGCCTTTGAGTAAATTACCTATCAGTGTACATAGGACTGATACCACTTCTCCGTAATATGACGTTGAGCAATCACTAATCTGTCTGCATAGAAATTGTACCAGTTTTACCATTTTACTTGTGACAATGGTTCATGTGTATGCATGGAGTAAAATCAACTTTATACAATTTACTAGCCACTTGATTCATTGTTGTTTAGTGTAATTGTATGCATATTTAATTTGGAGGGGGTCGTTGTTTAGTGTAATTGTATGCATATTTAATTTGGAGGGGGTCGTGTTCTATATATATTTGAGTTCCTACGTAAATAATAATTATGAAAATCAAAGGAAGTTTTTATTATCAATTCGAGCATAATTTAACTTATTTAGATTTTTTTTTTCGATCCATCCCATTTTAAATGTTGAATCTATAAAAGGTTAAATAAATACAAAAAAACTATTTGTAATTTTTAAGAATCTTAAAGTTAAGATAGAATTGTATATTATGGGCGAATATCGTCGTGTTCGATGATAAGTATGAAATATGTGATTGAAATATTGATCTAATTGTTGAAACAATATAGAAAATAAGAGATTGAAAGGAATAACAAAAAATCATTTCTTTTTCAATTAAAGGAAAACCCACATGCTCAATGTATCTACACATACATTTAACTTCTCTAATACGCAATCTTCACACTTTTTAAGCTTTTTTTTTTCTTTCCAGAAGCCTTGGGAGATTCTTTTGAAAGGATGACTCAATTTAGAAATCCTAACNAACTTATTAAATTCTAGAAAACATTAATTTAGTCGTTCTAAAAAAGTCAAGTCCTATTGTTTTTCTTATATTATATTCACATTAACATAATTTAACGTGAACCTAGTAGATACCACAAAACATAACAAGCTATGAACAAATGATTTAAGAATTTGACAAATTCGAATCAATCAAATCCGAACAAACAAAACGTTGAATTGAATCGTACCCGTCTTTACTCGGTTGAATTTTTTTTAGAATAGAAAATTGGTTTTGGTTTGTATGAAATAGAGAATTGGTGTTGGTTTGTAAAGTTGACCTTTTTTTTAGTCAAATCAATTTTAGTTTTAAAATTATTATTGTAATTTACTAAATAATAATGAATATTAAAATTATTTAATGAATATTAAAAATTATATTTTAGAATAAACATAAACTTTTAAATACATTTTATTTAATAGGATTTAATAAGTTGATTTATATTAAAAAAAAAATTATAATTATTCGAAAAAGAGGATAGATATAGGTGCGGTCATACATTACGTAAACACGCATCGACAATGGATAAAAAGGAATAAAGTTTTGACTTTTGGTCAAACATAAGCACGTGCGATGCATGATTTAATCTCTTTTTGGGGAGTGGTCGGCTGGTCAAACTCGTGCCACAGACAAAACACACCGCCGACGGCTATTTTTTTTTCTTTAAAAAAGATAAAATAAATAGCCTTCTAAACAACACCATACGAAGCTTCTTACAAAATTCTTTATATATGTAAATAAAACACATGCACCAAACACGCAATTCCCAATTTTAATACAAGCTTTCACCTCAACTTATCCATGGAACCTCACTCTTACTCCTCTTCTTCTTCTTCCTTTTCCTTTTACTACTCCGACCCTGACGGAGTTCACAAGGCGTCGTCGAGGTCCCCAAAGAAGGCGGTTGCGCCTCCGCCTCCGATGCCTCCGAGGGTTTACAAGGTGGAGCCCATCGAGTTTCGGGATGTCGTTCAGAAGCTAACTTCACCTCCTGAGTATCTAGATCCTCGTCTTAAAGCCATGCCAGCTCCCCGCCCAAATCTCTCCAATCCGCCGCCCTGCTCTTCCCGCCGTTGAAAGATATTAGCACAACTATTGTTGTTAATATATTTGTATCATTCTTACGTTTCATATTTTTTATGATTTCTTTTTTAATTTTAAGTTATAATAAGAAATTTAGTGTTTTTTTTTTATATTTATATATTTGAAAAGGGAGAGAAATTCAAATGAGATAAATATATTATAATAATACTGAATTGTGCTTATGTTTTGTTTGTGACTGCTCATGTTTGTAAAGTATTTGAATGGAATAATTAATGTTCTTATTGATTATAGTTAGTTCAACTACTTAGATATATGTATTTTTGGATTAAGCACGTGAGAGGGTCCCGAAAAAATAAATAATTTTTTTCAAAAAAACAGCGTCGTCGATTGATTGTGATTTACATTTTTTTTTATATGATTATGTACCTATGTGAGCACGGTTAGGGATTTGTTAGTTTATTCTACCCTTGACCCATGACTCACTTGGTTGGTATTTTAATAATTATGATATAAAATGATATGATTATTGACTATGCAAGAGTGGTTAGTGATTTGGTAGCTTATCATTAATAGTAAGTCGTAAGTCGTCGAGATGGAGACCACATAGTGCTTTTGGTGAATTGTGATATGATATGATGTGATTTTGCGGGTAGTTAGGGATTTACTAGCTTATTCTCAATTGTGAACGGTTAAGACAAGCTCACAGAGTAATTTAATGATTTGTGCTATGAGATGATATGATTCTTCAATCACATGGGGACGGTTAGGGTTAATTGTGAACGATCAAAATGGCATCCACATAGCATCTAATGATAAAGATGATTGAATAGAGAAATTATACCCTAGATGTCAAGCACACAAATGATTTGTATGGATAGTAAAAGAGCTAACTAAGTTATCCTATGACTCTGAGGAACCCTAATAAGATAGATGAGATTCAGAGAGGTCGACCATTAGGACCCATGAATGGAATGAACTAGATTATAAGGAATGGTTAGCTCCAAGGAGTTAGATGATAAGAAACTATGAGCTCGTGGATATGACCTAGATACTATAGGGGTCGAGAGCATGTACGAGTTGTAAAGCTATAGGAGTCGAGATTGCACTTATGCTATCTTGTATATAAATCTTTGTCGAATTACATTAAATTTCATTAGACGAAAAATAGATTCGATTGAGATTATAAAAAAATGGGTGATTATAATAAACATTCTTGATAAATGGGGATTTGACAAACTTAGGGATGCTTGATTCCATTGGATGTGAATGCAGATGAATTGTATGTTATTAAAGATGTACAACTGGGACCTTAAGCTCTTGTGGGCACAGATCAGGCAATCTGAAGGTGTCCACACGTTATTGGGAGGCAACCAAATGGATATACTAAGGTATCTCAAGACATCGACACTTATCTTTTTCAGGTTAAAGTTGTATATAATTCCTCTGCCCCTCTTTGCACGTTGGACGTAGGCTATGCTTTAACCACTTAATTTCGATTTTGAGATGTCCATTTAACCTGTGGGCCAAGTCTACTTAGCATATATGCTTTAACCACTTAATTTCGATTTTGAGATGTCCTAAACAGGTGACGACGAATTCCTATATGCTAAGTAGACGTTCACTAGTTTAGGTGAATTTACGTCATAATCGTTCCTACATATCAGACATAATGTCCAAATTGATGGGTTAATTTTTTTCATTTACATATAATTCATAACTCGTTTAAATGAATGCAACTTTATTGATCCAAAGATTCATATCACACCCCACAATTACAATACCATATGGCTATTGCTCTCGCGGCTAAGCTTCATTGTTTGAAGGTCATTAACCAAAGAGACCAAGTTCATATGAGACGAACCACCACAACTCACAGCTCTCTTTGCTGCCTCTCCCATGTTTCTAGCCCTCTTCCTCATCTCCTCTGCCTCACCGCTTGTACCCATCAACAAAGCCACAGCCTTTCCAATATCTTCCCTCGTAACCATCTCTTGTGATCTGTGTTCTCCCAAATTCCACCACTTTCTGGATCCAACTCCGACCCCAATCTTCAGCACATCAATCAACAACTTCTCGTTGTAAAATTGCTCGGCAGACATTGGCCATGTGATCATTGGCAAGCCTGAGCTTACACCTTCTAGAATTGAAGAAGGGAACGAGTGCCAAGGAGGTTTAGCCCCAAAGGGGGTGGACAAGAGGCGGTGTCCGAGTAGGATACTGGGCCCTAAAGAGGGTAGATTACGGGGTCTCATATCGATTGTAGAAGGGAAAGAATTCCAGCGAGAACACTAGGCCCAAAAAGGGATGGATTTAGAGATCTCATATCGATTGGAGAGAAAACTAAAGCATTCTTTATAAAAGTGTGAGAACCTCCCCCTAACACGTTTTAAAAACTTTGAAGAGAAGCTTAAAAGAAAAAGTTTAAAGAGGACCATATCGATTAGTAGTGGTGGACAGGAGGATTAAATTGGTTGGAAGTTAATAGTAGTGTTTATTAGTGGAGATCACCTTATTGAAGTGTTGTTCATACGGATTTTCCAATTCATAAAAGCTGTTCATCAACATTCCATAACATCGTTTCTCTGATTCCTTACAGCCACCAAGAAACTGTGAGAATTCATCGGGGTTGGTGATCCAACTTGGCAACTCAGACCTCCTCATCTCTAAAGAATCTGGCAACCCCGGAAGTTGGAACTTATCATCGTCGGATTGCACTTCAAGATGAGGCTTGTGTTCTTTAACACATTGCTCACCACAGTAAGCAAAGAAACCGGAGCCGTTGAAAGCAAGCCGTGGGATTCCAAGCTCGGCGGCAACCTCTGTCGTCCGAGGGTAAAAGGTGTCGGCAATGATGCAACCACCGCCTCGTGTCTACCCCTTCGAGGAACAGCCTTTTCACTGGCACATCGCCCGGTGTCTGGCTTTAATACCATTTGTAACAGCTCAAGCTCACCGTTAGTAGATATTGTTCTCTTTAGACTTTCTCTTTCGGACTTCTCCTCAAAGTTTTTAAAATACTTCTAGGGAAAGGTTTCTATACCCTTGTAAAGATTGTTTCGTTCTCCTCCCCAACCAATGTGGGATATCACAATTCACCCCCTTCACGGCTCAACGTCCTCGCTAACACTCGTTCCTTTCTCCAATCGATATGGGACCACCAAATCCACCCCCTTCGGAACCCAGCATCCTTACTGACACACCGGCTCGTGTCTACCCTTTCGGGGAACAGCCTTTACGCTGGCACATCATCGGTGTCTGGCTCTAATATCATTTGTAATGGCACAAGCCCACCAGTATTAGATATTATCCTTTTTAAACTTTCTCTTTCAGCTTCCAATCTTACCTTTATAAAAGATGTTTTGTTCTCCTCTCCAACCAACGTAGATATCACATTCAAAATATTATAAGTAGGACAAATAGTACAACCTCTAGGGCAGGCCATGGAATTGTGTGGATGCGGATATGGCAGCCCGACATGGAGTGGCGGTGGATTTTGCTGTGGAAGAGGGCGGCATTGGCGACGGTGGTGATGATGGTGACAGCAACGCTGAGCTTGGCGAAGAGATGGGGGACGTCGACCATGGGGATCAGATGGCCATGGCTGACAAATGGAAGGAAAATAACGTTGAGTTGATGATTTTCAGTGAGCATGATGATGAGGAAGAAGAGATGGTTAATGAAGTGGTTGAAGAACTTGGTTGTTGTTAATTGGAGACATACATAATAAAAACTAGGATTTTAGAGATTAAAATATGAACAAAATGTTTTGTCGGAGCACAGCAGGCATTGGTCGGACATAACTATATATAAATAAATAAATAATTAATTAAATAAGCTCTTAACCTGTCTCGTGTTTTATTTACTCATACTTTAAAATCTACTGTTTCAAAAAATTGTATCGGCTCTTCAAAACTATTATGAATAAAATGATTTTATGAGAGTTTATGTATGCATACTATCGAGTGTAATATGTGACGAAAAGAATAAGGGTTGTCTTACGTGATTTATTATGCTACGATGAAAATAGGGAGACCTCATGCATAATTGTATGTTCACGTGCATCAAAATACTTTTCATTTATGAGTATGAATGCGTACACTCTGAGAGGAAAATGACCATCATGTTTACCATGATGCTATGACGGTTGCTATTCCCTCTGGGTGTCCGACAACAACCCAGAGAGTGCTAGTCCGACCAGCAAGCCCAGGGAGTGTTTGAACCCACCTGGTGAGCTCAATCTCACACATATGGGTCGTGTGTGGAGAAGTACTATACGTCCAATTTGCTCGGATTGAAAAGCCATTTAAGAGAAGACGGTTTTGGTCTCATCATTTTGTATGTGTTTGCTTTCCCCGATCCCAATAGTGGAGTCACTTACTGAGTATTTCTTAGAATACTCAAGCATTGTGCTATTCTTACATTTCAAGTAAAGGTAAGACACTCGATGACATTGCATTGACGACCATGGTGCTTTTGATGCAAACGTTTAAGTCTATGACATCATTTTATGAATTATTTTAAATGAACGTATATGCATAAAAAAGTCACGTCATGCATATGATAGCAGCTCTACTTCTTCTTCGGTATTGTATTAAATATCAATTTTAGCTATCGTCAAAAAGTTAGGTAAATTTTAGCATGTATTGATACTTTTTCATTAAAACCCTATTATTCTCCCGCTAGTGTATTAAATATCAATTTTAATTATTAATTTTAGCTATTTTAAGTATACCTAATTTTTTTTTTTTTATTAAAACTCTATTATTCTTCCTCTCGTGTATTGTGTTAAATATCAATTTTAGTTATTTGTTAGAAGTTTGGAATTTTTAGTATAAATACATAAATGAATGGCCTAAACTTATCCCTAGCGGATATTGTCGTCTTTGAGTAGTTTTTCCTTTCAGACTTCTCATCTAAGTTTTAAAACGCGTCTATTAGGAAAAAAATTCCACACCCTTATAAATAATGTATTGTTCACTTCCCTAACCGATGTGGGATCTTACAATCCACCCTTTCCAGGGCCCCGCGTCCACACTACCACTCGTTTATCTCTTCAGTCGATGTGGGATCCCCATCAAAGTTTTAAAACGTGTCTGTTAGGGAGAGGTTTTCACACTCTTATAAAGAATGTATCGTTCTCCTCCCTAACTGACGTGGGACCTCACAAAATATCCTGCAGGGCTCCGCATCCACGCTAGCACTCATTTATCTTTCTAGTGGATGTGAGATCTCACAATCCACCCCCTTTCGAGACTAACGTTATCGCTGGCACACCGCTCGGTGTCCACTCCTCTTCGAAGCTCACAGTGGTCATTACACTTAATTATTTTAAAAGCCCTCTTTTTATTATCTAGTGTATTGCGTTAAATATCAATTTTAGTTATTTATCAAAAGTTTGGTAATTTTTACAAAGTATATTTAATTTTTTTAAAACCCTATTCTTCTCTCTGCTGTGTATTGATGCATGCTTAATTTTTTTTGTTTATTCTTTTATCTATTTGTTTAAAAATCAATTTTAGTTATTTGTAAAAATTTTGATAATTTTTATCACCTATTCTTGTCCCTGTATATTAGGTTAGATATGAATTTTAGTTACCACGTATATTTAATTTTTTTTAAACCTTGTTATTTATAAAAATGTTCATACTGCCCATAATTTTCTTGTCTAAATTAAAGACGTCACTACCTACCTTAATTAATATATGCAAAAATTTGAAATAAAATACTTATAAGTCATGGTCATAAACATTTAAATAAAATAGAAATTGTGTGTGTGTGGTATAATTAGCATTGTTGTAGTTTTATTTATTTAAAAAATTAATTTATTAAAATATTTAACATTTAAATACAAATTTAATATAAAAAGCCCATGAAATTAAATATAATCGATTCTTATCAACTAATAAATTTTTTAAACTAATAAAATGAAATAAAAAGTAAACAGAAAAAAAAAAGTAATTTTAAAATTTTAAAAAATGGCTAAATTATAAACCATACCATAGATTTTGTACTTCGTTTCCATTTCGAAAATACATATGAATTTTCAAAAATTCAATAATACCCTCACACTTTAAAAAAAAAAAAAAATTTTAAAAATTTAAGAAATACTTACCTTAAATTTTCAAAAGTTTTAGTCCAAAAAAATAAAAATAATTATATAAACAAAATATACGTCAAAATAATCTATAATTTAACTTTCATACCTAGTCAAACACAAAAATCCCTGCTCGGTTTCTTAACGCCTTCTTTTTTTTCTCTTAAAAAAACTCAAAGAACGCAGGAAGAATCCAGCCTTATTGCAGTCTATATCCTCCATATCATGAAACCGTTCCTTATCCACCCGGGTACCAAATCCCACCCTTTTCTATCTTTGATGGGAAGCCAGAGCCTGCATGTATTGTTTTGTTCTAAAGTTTTTGCAGGCTTTACTTCAATTTACTAACCTTTGATGCATAAGTAAGAGATAATGAAAAGACAATCATCACTCATGACATGAACTCCCATTTTTGTGTGCATATAATCCATATAAAAGAAGGCATCCTTTGCAAAACCTTTGGTACCCAATTCTTGGAACTCAAAAGTTACAATTGTACAACCTATCAGAGCAGATCCTATTCAAGTAAGGTCGTACGTCCCGAACCCATTCTCAAATATCCATGTAAGATTATGCATTTAACCATTGTTTCAGCAACAATATTTAACCAATCTCTGCTTATTCATGTCGCTAAACATGACTATCCTGACCTATGCTAACTTGAGTAGTAGTACCTGAATCCTTTGCGTTTGCCTCTTCATCCAGCTTCTTTCTCCAGTATTCATCAAGAGGTGGCCCAAATATTGCTTTCCCAGAGACAACACCAATGCTGCAACATATATTCCAGAGTCTATTCAGATGCTCAACTCATTTATCACTCAGAAACAATGTTTAAATTCCAGCCCAAAACTCAACGAGAGCTTAAATGTTATACTAAACTTTCCCAGAAGAAATCCCATGATTCATAAACTCATGCTACAACAGTAAGTCAATTGTAAACAGAAAATTTTCCTGTAAGAGTTTGGAAACAAGAATTTTTCTTATTTTCCAGCCTACATAAACTTGCATTACCAATTTTTTGGATCCTGAGACATTGTTCTTGAATTACAGGGGAGAAAAACTATATGGCTGAAATGGCTGAAATGGCTGAAAGAATTTAGAAAGAATTTAGAAATGGCTGAAAGATAAACTTGCATTAACTAGTAATGGCTGAAAAAATTTAGAAAGTTTCTCAAATTCTTGAAATTTTTTTAAGTTCTGACTTCTACATATCATCTCAGTAACTTAAATTATGGATCGGTAGGCTGATACCAAGAACTCCAACCCTTTCAATATGCTTCAGTTCTTTCAAAACGGAGATTAATTTGGAGATAGATAAACAAACTAAAACCTAAAATCCACAACGCAACGCTGAAAGATAATCCTGCCTACTTCCGTTACAGCAAGTCTTTTAGAAGCGTTTTCATTTACTCTCAAGTATTGCTTAGTTGTATTGTATTTAACCAAAGAGACGTCTCCCCTGCTGATCGTAGAAACTACTTCCTGGTCCTGTAATTTAGGGTGCCGTAGTCAAGAAGACCATACGAGACAATTCATTCGGGAGATAAACGGCAAGAAAATAAAATTGTGAATCAATTTTCATATAGCAATTTGAACATCAGGATCTATTTCAAGAAAAACAAAAAATTGGGATTCTGCAGATTGTAGTCTCGAATTGATTGATTAAAGGGAGTGATGAAAATTGGGGAAGAGAACTTACATAACAGCGCCAATTACCATGGGGAACGAGAGGAACCTACTTCGACCGAGCATTCTGAATCGAAACTGGTAATTAGAAATCTCTTTATGAGCTTCGAATCTGGGATTATACCCTCGCTGTTTCTCAAGGATTGCGGGTCGCGGGTTACTCGTTCTTCGGACGTAGGGTTCTGAAATTTGGAGCTTAAAACCCATTCAATTATAAATACTTTGCTATTATAAAAATTAAAAAAAAAAATAAATAAATAAAAAATTAACTTTCTACTTTTATTCTAGTAAAATTTCAAAATAAAAAAAATACTAATAAAAAAATATAGTTTTAGATGAACAATACATTAAATATTGTGTTCACAAAGTCACAAGTCTTTGGGTGTCAATAACATGCATCGTCTCATTGTCGTCGTGATCAGTCACCATTCATCCTTGCAAACGCCACGCCACACTCAGATCCGTTGTACAAACACCCAATTCCTGATGAAGAATAAGAAGAAAAATGCGATTTAGGGGGATGCAAAGCGGAACCGGTTCAACCGGTCCAATGACTGGTTCGATCCGTTCACAGCAGTTCAACCCAATTCAACTTTGTTTTGATTGGTTCGTGGGGTTTCTTTTCAATTCAAGTCTGGCTCACAAGTTTTCTAGAGTTCGATTCGACAATTTTCCTTAACTTCCTATTCGATCCAATAATTCAATACATCTCTAAGTTGGTTTGATCATATTAATCAAGTTCCTTTCCCTTTGGAGATGAGTCAAGGTTTGTTTAAGGCAACAAGTTGAACCCTAGGATCATTACTTGTGGCAATGATTGTCGGTAGTGTGATTGGATCTTATGGTACATAGAGCATCTCGTGCCCAGTTATTCCACTAATCAATCAGTTATTCCTCTTAAGGATCTTTTATATTAAACTATATTATATGTTTAAAATTGATTCTTTTATAATTTTAAGGATCTTTTATTGATTAATTTATAATTTATATATGTTTAAAACTGAAGTTTTTCGCTCGTATGATATTCTCCAATTTGAGCATAAGCTCTCATAACTTTACTTTGAGCTTCCCAAAAAGTCTCTCGCACTAATGGAGATAGTATTTTTTTTATTATAAATTCATGATCATTTCTTAAATTAGTCAAACAGAATATGAGTTAAAAGAACCAATCGAATTGCAAAAGTGTTTTGAAAGAGCCTCCCCATGTCCACGATCGGAGTGTGGCCGGAGGCGGACAGTGGCAGAACGGTGATTCTGAACTTTTCATTTTCCGGCGACCGGCAGCATGGTTTGAAGGTTGATGATGCTTATCCTGAAGCCTGTGGTTTTTTATGCTTAAAAAACCAATCAAAAGGGTTGAGCCCAAAAACAATCGATCCCAAGCCCACATGAAAAACTCAATAAATACCTGAAATTAACTTTAATCCTTATAAGATTAAAATTAACTTAAATTCTTTTCAAAAGTTGAAAATCTTCGATATGGTACAAATCGAAGATCTTCACTAAGCTAACGGTCAAAAAAATGCGATTACCCTGACACGGGTTTTATGGCCTTCACCGTAACGCCATCATGCATATTATGTATACCTTAATTTTACCTGAAAATAAGATTAACACGTGATTTTAGTATTTTAAAAAATACTCAAATAACCTTACTATTGGGGTCGAGAAATGTAAATACATGCGATAAGATGGAACATATCCTTTTAAAAACATGGCAAGACTTAGGCAGCTTTTCAGTCTAAACAAGGTTGGATGTGTAGTACTTTCCTACACACGTTATACGCGCACACATATAGACCCACTAGGTGAACTCGCGTATCCTATGGGTCTAGCTCGTTAGGCTAACACTTGCTAAGGGGCTTCTAGACACCACATAGAGAAAGGGCCCGCATTACATTATGGCAAACGTAAATGTCGTAACTCGTAAAGTACGCGTCCTGGCATAAATTTATGGTGTAAGTCAAACCTTTATTAAATTATAACATAATGAGTATGTGAATTATGCTTACATAATTCTTTTCAGATCTTCGATACATAGCATAATTTACATGACATAGTCTATGAAAATTTATACATCATAGATTATCATCATCGTAACATATTATTACTCCATGGTAGTCACACTACAACATAGCTTATAAACATGGCAAAACACAACATAGCATAACATAACATAACGATCATAATTATGACATGTGCATACCACTCGAGGTTTGTAATTAATTTTTTATTTTTAGTTTTTTTTTATTAATTGTTGTTATAATTTGGGTACTTCCAAATTTTGTAACTAAATCCTTCCATGGACGGTGTGTTTGTAATCACATGCATTTTAAAAATTGTAGCTTTAGCTTGGTATCATTAAAATGTATTGGCCATATTTCATTAAATTTTGGTATTGGTCATTTTCATAATTATGGAGCAATAACTTTAGCCCATCTATTCTAAATTCCTTTTCAGCTTGACGATCTTCCTCGCTCTGACCTCGATTGACATGATTGGAGCAACAACCACTCACGAGCAATATCTCTAATCGACACCAACCAAGACTGCCACTCGTCTCGATCAACGCGGCCACCACACACGAGTACACAATGTTTCTACAGTTCTATTCGTGTCCCACAGATTTACACTTGAATCTCCATCTCTTATATTTTTCAATGTCATTTAATAAAAAAATTTCTCGAACATGATCTTGGTAGTTCCTGGACAGTATCAACTTGATTTGGGAGTTTTAGCATTAATGAACTAAGAGTTTGCACACGCAGACGCTTATGAAAGTTCATATATTCAACCGGCTAAACAAACGTTTCTTAGAAGTAATCAAACTTCACAATTTAAAATAATATGTTTCTTACATTAAAAAAAAATATAAATTTCATTATGGATGGCTTAAAAATTTAATAATAAAACAAATAAGGGTAAATGTGTAATTACATAATTTTTATATTTATTGGAAAATATCCCCCTTATAATATACGATGAAATTCCAACCCCCGAACGATGCCTTTCTCAATCAATCAATTTTTATTTAAAATAAAAAATAAAATATGAAAGAAAATAAAAATTATTGGGGACCAAGTCTTGCACATAAAATTTAGCCGCCCTAAATATTATATACATTCATGGGCCCACCCTTCACTCATTAGGCCTTTTGTTCCTATATTGCCCTTCGTCTCTTACTAGAAAACAAGGACAAAGGTGTCATTTCACAATGTCGTTATTGCCTCTAGTAAAAGTCAATTCCGAACAGTACCTGTGCACCGACCACCGACCTACCCCTGTCTCCTCTTCTAATTTATTCTTTTTCTTTTTTATTTAAATATATTTGTAGAAAAAAAATCTTAAATTTTTAATTTAAATTTTCCATTAAAAAAATATTCAGTGATTGTCGTCAATTTTCTTTTGGTAAATAACTTTATAGATAAGGCAGATTTTTTCAGACTTTTTATTCTTTTTAATTTATATTATAAAAAGACATAAATTATTTAATATAGATGAAGCAATAATGCGGTGATAGATTTACTTCGTTAATTTTATATTTAGTATGGGCAAAACAAAGCCAACAAAGGAAGAAAAAAAAAGTGTTCGTGAATTAGATCACATTGAGTCGAACCATTTTTTAAATTAAATTCAATTGTTTTGGTTGTCTGATAAATATATATATATATATATATAGAATTTCAAAATTGACGCGTATTTAATTTATGGCGTTTTAGAAAATAGTTAAATTGACTTTTAGTTAATAAAATGAAAATGAAAGCTGAAATGTCCATTTTAAAATGGAATAAAACATAAGAAAAATGGATAATTTTAAAAAAAAATTAAAAAATATCTTTTAACTTAAAAAGAAAGTTTGAAAAATATTTTTTAACTAGATTTGGAGAAACCGTTAATATTTTGTTTTAAAAATACTTTAAAAAATACCTTTTCACTTTAAAACTTTTTATTAATACCTTTTAAGTTTTTATTAATACCTTTTTATTAATAAAAATGATAAAAAAATATTTTTGACATTTTTTAAAAGTTGTATTAAGAGGATATTTTGCGGTGATAATTAGTTAGAATATATCTCACATATTTAGGGAGTTGTTAGTATAGATTTGATTAACCGTATATTTTATTTATTTACCAGATTTAGTTAGATATATATTTTTTCTATTTGTAGGTATTAGTTGATAGTTTGTATCCTATTTAAACGTGGTAAACATGAATGAAGATCATACTTTCGATCCCAATTCTATTTCTATTTCTCATTCTTAACATGGTATCAGAGCACCGATCTTGGTGTTCTTAAATATCAAAATTTCCTTTATGGCGGAATCAGCCAAATCCAGCTTCAAAATTTCGGATGTTGATTTAACACATCCGTACTATATTCATCACTCTGATCAGCCAGGATATTCACTTGTTCCAATCAAATTAAATGGAGCAAATTACCAATCCTGGAGTAAATCAGTTATGCATGCTCTTATTGCCAAGAAGAAAATTGGCTTCATTGATGGCACAATTGAGGAACCGTCCCAAGATGCAAATTCAACCGAATTCGAACTCTGGAATCAGTGCAACAGTATGATAATATCTTGGTTAACTCATTCCGTTGAAGCAGATATCGCTAAAGGCATTATTCACGCCAAGACAGCTCATCAAGTGTGGGTTGATCTTCACGATCAATTCTCACAAAAGAATGCTCCAGCAATTTTTCAAATACAAAACTCGATAGCAACGATGTCACAAGGAACCATGGCACTGTCAACATATTTCACCAAGCTCAAAGCACTCTGGGATGAACTGGAAGCGTACCGCACACCATTTACCTGTAATCAACGTCAAATACATATTGATCAACGCGAAGAAGACAAGTTGATGCAATTGCTCATGGGGCTCAATCAGTCTTATAAAACGGTGAGATCTAACATATTGATGATGTCTCCATTACCTAATGTGAGGCAAGCCTATTCATTACTTGTACAAGAAGAGATGCAGCGTCAGGTAACTTCCGAACCTACTGAGAAAATCTCGATTGCATCAGCAGTGCAAAAGAAAACAATATATTCAAAATTCGCCAAGGACAAATTGTGTGAACACTGCAATAAAAGTGGTCATACAATCAATGAGTGTCGAATTCTTAAGTTTCACTGTAACTTTTGTGATAGAAGGGGCCATACAGAAGATCGGTGTCGACAGAAAAATAATTCTGGAAGGACAAGACAAGACAATCAACACAATAACCGTGGATATCGATCATCTGCAAATATGGCCGATGTTTCACAGTTGAATACAGAAGAACAGTCACCTAATTCCATTCCAAATTTTTCTTCTGAGCAATTACGACAGATAGCACAAGCCTTATCTGCAATCAATCATCACCCTTCTGGTAATTCCGACAATCACGTCAATGTTGCAGGTTTGCTTCCCATATCTACATTATCTATTAACTCTGCGAGTTCTAATTCATGGATTCTCGATAGTGGAGCTACGGATCATATAGTATCAAAATCTTCTGTTATGACTGAACCAAAGGCTGCCATCATGTCTGCAATAAATTTGCCTAATGGAGAGACAGCACGTGTGTCACATACTGGCAATATTTCTCTTAGCCCTAACCTTCAATTAAACAACGTTTTATGTGTGCCTTCATTCAATTTAAACCTAATGTCGATCAGCAAACTTACCAATAACTTGAAATGTTATGTCACCTTCTATCCTGATTCTTGTGTTATGCAGGACTTGGCTACGGGGAAGATGATTGGCTCGGGTAAACAATTTGGAGGTCTCTATCATATTTCTTCATCTCCAATCAAATCTTCAGCTCATCAAGTATCTCAGTCATCTGATTTGTGGCATTTACGCCTAGGTCATCCTTCCTTTTCTCGTTTTAAATTTCTAGCTGATCAATTGCATCTTAATAATGCGAGTTATTCTCATAATTGTAGTATCTGCCCGTTAGCAAAACAAACTAGGTTGTCTTTCCCAAGAAGTTCAATAACAACCCATTCTGCTTTTGATCTGATACATTGTGATGTTTGGGGACCACATAAAATTCCTACCCATTCTGGTTTGCGTTTTTTTCTCACTATTGTTGATGATTTTACTCGATGTACTTGGGTTTTTTTAATGCAACATAAGTCAGAAGTACATCATTTGTTAATGAACTTTGTTAAATTCGTTCAAACTCAATTTCATACTACTATCAAGATAGTTCGATCAGACAATGGGACTGAGTTCCTATCTTTGCAACCATTCTTTACTTCTTGTGGTATTGAATTTCAGCGCACTTGTGTCTATACTCCACAACAAAATGGAGTCGTAGAACGCAAGCATCGCCATATCCTAAATGTAGCTAGGTCTCTTCTTTTTCAGTCACAGGTTCCACTTAATTTTTGGGGAGAGTGCATTTTAACGGCTGTTTATCTTATAAATAGAACGCCATCACCATTATTATCTAACAAGACACCCTTTGAAGCACTCTACAAACGACCACCTACATTTCATCATCTTAAAGTTTTTGGTTGTAAATGTTATGCAACTATAGTACATCCTAAGCAAAAATTTGAACCTAGGGCAACTCCTTGTGTTTTCGTAGGATATCCTTGTGGTCATAAAGGTTACAAGTTGTATGACATGCAATCTCACAAATTCTTTATCAGCCGTGATGTCAAATTTTGTGAAGATGATTTTCCTTTTTCATCAGCTTCACAAACTTCGACATTAGCTCCTTCGACTCCTGTTGTACCACTTCATGATCCATCCTACTCAAACATCCATCCTCCACCTTCTATTCCTTCACCTCCTACTCCGTCGTCTCCTCCACCTTCTCCAGATTCGCCCACTAATTCCAATCCTATCCCACCTGATACATCAGCTCCACTTCGACGTTCTACTCGTACTAAACAGCCTCCAGCTTGGCATAAGGATTATGAGATGTCTTCTGGAGCCAATCATTTAACCTCTAGCTCAAGTCCCGGCACTGGCACCAGGTATCCCCTTCATCATTACCTTTCATTCTCTCGTTTTTCTCCTACTCAACGTGCTTTTCTAGCTCTTATTACATCCCAGACAGAACCTAAAACCTATGACGAGGCAGTTGGCGACCCGTTATGGCAGCAGGCTATGAATGATGAAATTGCAGCTTTGGAACGTAATCATACATGGTCTCTCGTTCCTCTACCACTTGGTCATAAAGCTATTGGTTGTCGTTGGGTGTACAAAATTAAATACAACTCTGATGGTTCTGTTGAACGTTATAAAGCTCGACTAGTAGCAAAGGGATACACTCAGGTTGAAGGTATTGATTACACAGAAACATTTTCCCCTACAGCGAAACTTACTACACTTCGTTGCTTACTCACTGTTGCTGCTGCTCGAAAATGGTTCACCCATCAGTTGGATGTTCAAAATGCCTTTCTCCATGGTAATCTAGACGAGGAAGTTTATATGTCTTTACCACCAGGTCTTCGCCGACAGGGGGAGAATACAGTATGTCGGCTCCATAAATCTCTTTATGGATTAAAACAGGCTTCTCGCAATTGGTTCTCCATATTTTCTACAACTATACAAAATGCAGGCTACACTCAGTCCAAAGCAGATTACTCTTTGTTTACTAAGAGTAAAGGTACTTCTTTCACTGCAGTTCTAATCTATGTTGATGATATTCTGTTGACAGGCAATGATCTCGAAGAAATTCAATATCTCAAGACTAGTTTACTCCAGAAATTTCTTATCAAAGATTTAGGAAATTTGAAATATTTTCTAGGCATTGAATTTTCTCGATCTAGAAAAGGAATTTTTATGTCTCAAAGGAAGTATGCTCTAGACATACTTCAAGACACAGGTCTTACAGGAGCACGTCCAGACAAATTTCCTATGGAGCAAAATCTGAAACTTTCTTTAACTGAAGGAGAGAAGTTGAATGATCCAAGTAAATACAGACGGTTGATTGGCAGATTAATATATTTGACCGTCACTAGGCCTGACATAGCTTATTCAGTTCGTATGCTTAGCCAATTTATGCATGAACCAAGAAAACCACATTGGGAGGCAGCTCTTCGAGTTCTGAGGTACATCAAAGGCACTCCTGGTCAAGGACTTCTACTGCCATCTGAAAACAATTTAAGATTACAGGCATATTGCGATTCTGACTGGGGTGGTTGTCGAACTTCCAGACGATCTATTTCTGGGTTCTGCATTTTCCTCGGAAATTCAATTATTTCTTGGAAGTCTAAAAAGCAGACTAATGTGTCCAGATCATCAGCAGAAGCCGAGTATCGAGCTATGGCAAATACTTGTTTAGAGTTAACTTGGTTAAGATACATTCTTCAAGACTTGAATGTTCCACTGTCCGAACCAGCATTATTATATTGTGATAATCAAGCAGCATTACATATAGCAGCCAATCCAGTTTTTCATGAACGTACGAAACACATTGAAATAGATTGTCATATAGTTCGAGAAAAGTTACAAGCTGGAATCATCAAACCGTGTTATGTTTCGACCAAAATGCAATTGGCAGATGTTTTTACTAAAGCTTTGGGAAGACAGCAATTTGACTTTTTGAAGGACAAGTTGGGTGTGATCGACATACACTCTCCAACTTGAGGGGGAGTATTAAGAGGATATTTTGCGGTGATAATTAGTTAGAATATATCTCACATATTTAGGGAGTTGTTAGTATAGATTTGATTAACCGTATATTTTATTTATTTACCAGATTTAGTTAGATATATATTTTTTCTATTTGTAGGTATTAGTTGATAGTTTGTATCCTATTTAAACGTGGTAAACATGAATGAAGATCATACTTTCGATCCCAATTCTATTTCTATTTCTCATTCTTAACAAGTTGATATATTTTAAATTTTTTTAGTTTAAAAGTATTATTGAAATATTTTAAAAGTGAAGAGTAAAAAATAAAAAAAAAAATAAAAAAAAATAGAAAGGAATTATAGCCGTGAATCCGGTGATAAAATTTGTTGCCATTTTGTATGAATTTGGAAAAATTTGGGAGTAACCAAATCCAACCATAATACTTTTTATTATTTATTTTCCTTTTAATTATTTTTAATTTTCAATAATTAAATGGGAGAGTCGATTATGTCGGTGAATTTGGATTTCTCAGCCCAATTATAATATTTATTTTTTTTCTTTTTCTTTTTTTGTCATCAAATAAAAATAAAACTAAAATAAAAAAATAAAAAAGATTAATTGGCCGCTTACATATTGTACCTAACAAAATTCTCTCAATATTTCATGCAAAAATTCTATCAAAATCCCCCCCCCCCTCTCTCTCTCCCACGCCCAAACTAGAGAGAGAAAGAGATTGAAATTCTCGCCTGAAGCAGAGAGAGAGAGGCAGAGAGATTGAAATTCTCGCCGGAAGCAGAGAGAGAGAGGCAGAGAGATTGAAATTCCCGCCGGAGAGAAAGAGGGAATTTCTACAGAGCCCCAGAAATTAACCCTTTTTTTAATTTTAATTCTCAGCAAAGGGAGAGAGAGAGAGAGAGAGAGAGAGATGAAAGGGGGAGAAGAAGAACGGAGGAACCGGGAGAACACAAAACCGTACAAAGGGATAAGGATGAGAAAGTGGGGGAAATGGGTCGCCGAAATTCGTGAGCCCAACAAACGCTCCCGAATCTGGCTCGGTTCCTACTCCTCTCCCGTCGCCGCCGCCCGAGCCTACGACACCGCCGTCTTCCACCTCCGTGGCCCCTCTGCCCGTCTCAATTTTCCTGACTTTTTCACCACCGCCGCCGCCGACCGCCCCTTCCCCCTCCCTGCCGACATCTCCGCCTCCACCGTCCGTAAGATCGCCGCCGAGGTCGGCGCCCGTGTCGACGCCCTCGAGTCCTCTCTCCGTCACCACTTCCACAACTGTAGAACCGCCGACCAAACTCACCAAACTCACCAAACTCCTTCCCTGTCGCCAGCCACGACCACGACACCCACGAAGCTTCGTTCTGATTCCGGCGGGTTTTCCGATCGGGTTGACCTGAATAAATTGCCCGACCCGGAAGATTCCGACGGCGACTGCGCTAGCACTCCCTGGATAACCTGACTGTTTGAAATCGTAAATACAGCCTTTGTTTTTGCATTTTAAATCTGGTTTAGGAATTCACTTTTAACTTCAATCATCGTTACTATTATGAATTACCATTTTAAATTTTATGTCAATTTTTTTTACCTTTAATTGTAGAACTAAGCAATTTTACAATTATTGTTATACTTATTTCATTTTGTTTAATGTGTCTAATATTTTTAATCCAAAACTAAAATTCAAATTCAAAATTTATAAACCAAACACAAATTAAACCCAAAATCAAAATTTAGGAACAAAATAAAAACCGTACTCAAGATGATAATATCAGAGTCAGACACTAGACTATGTACCAGTGATGAGGTTATTTTCCGTAGGGGGTAGACACGAGGCGGTGTGCCAATAAGGATACTGGGTCCCGAAGGGGGTGGATTTAGTGGCGATCCCATATCGATTGGAGAAAGGGTAGATTGTGATGTCCCACATTGGTTGGAGAGAAGAACAAAACAACCCTTATAAGGGTGTGGAAACCTTCTCCCAGGAAATGCATTTTAAACTCTTGAGGGGAAGCCGTAACAGAAAACTCAAAAAGGACAATATCGGCTAACGATGTTCCTAGGCCATTACAGTTTTGTTATGTTCTTTCTCATCATAGCTCGGTTTATTGAATAGGAAAATATTTCATAATTTCCTCTTTTTTTTTCTCTATTAATTTACACGTTCATAACATAATCATATACTTCGATTTGTTTTAGATTTTGTATTATGTTGTTGTAATGTTGTTCATGTACTTTCTCCATCTTTAGATTCCAATATATTTATTTATTCTCCCAATGCTATTTTAGACCCTAAATTTTCAAATATTTTAGTTTAGCCTATAAAGTTATTAATAATGAAAAAAAAAATACATATCTTAGTAAATAAGTAAATGTCTTGTAGGGTTTTTTAAAATAATTAAATAAAAAAATTTGCAATTATTAAAACTATTTTTATTACAATTCAAAGATTAAACAAAAGCACTCATACTAAAATTAGGTGAAGACCTACATGACTAAATTTATACTTAATTTTAAATTAAATATATATATTTTTTAAATTATTGATATGANAAAAAAAAAAAAAAAAAAAAAAAAAAAAAAAAAAAAAAAAAAAAAAAAAATCTAAAGTGCCAAAGGGTAAGTTCAACCAAAAGGCTTTTAAGATAGGACAAAAATTATTTAATACTCCACAAGTTTGAATTATATTACGTTATAGATTAATCTAAGGGCGTTTAAGTAATTTTGTAGCTCGAAATGTCTAAATTACTCTATCTAAACCGTAAGGGTTGGGTTAAGCTTGAATTATTGGACATGTGTTCTTTATTTGGTTCAACTCAAACGGAATTTCATGTAATACATGAAGCATTGTCGTACTCGACTTCATAATTGAATTCACCTTTCACTCTCTCGAGTCTCAAACTCATATCTCGTCTCTTTACACATATGACTCGTCACATTTTTATCTTTTCATCCTTGACTTTATAGTAGTTGCTGACAATCGGTAAATACGTGGATTCATTACACTTTTGTCTGTCGAAAGGTACATCTTACAACCTCGATTAGTTCCACTCAATTTTCAAACGCATGTCGTTGACAAATGTGAGGTTTTATTTTTATTACACGCTTGTCGTTGTTCAATCAGAACCTTTCTAGAAAAGCTCCCTACATGTTCTAGGCCTTCGGTGCCATTCTTGTCCATGCTTTCTTGTTCAGTGCAATGATGACACTCGAATCAAAGAGTTCATTGTAGTTCTTGATCAACCTCAATTCTCATTATCGTTCTAATAAATGTTTTGACACTCTTATCAACTAAATTAATCATTAATCATTGATATTCCATTATAATCTTTGTCGTTTTAGTCATTTTACGTTCAAATGTTCAATTTTAATTGCTATACTCAAGATTTAGAGACTAAGCCATCTTAAAAATTTATAGACTAAACTCGTAATCAAATCTAATAATTAGAATAAAGAACTAACAATTCGAACACAGCTCAACACATAAATATAACCATGATAACGATTATCATGACGATCGGATGTGTTACCTCGTAAATATAAAACAAAAATAAATAAAAAAATGAAAGAAATGTGGAAATGGTGGAGGGGTAGGTGATTATTAAATGGTGTAGGAAGTACAACTGTATAGCACTGTTTTAGGGAGTTGTGATGATTTGGACGATGATTACTCCATGATTGGCGGAAGATTCTATTTCTTCCATTTTTACTTTTCTCCATAAAAACGTCTCCTTTTCATATTCATCTTTCCCCTCCTACCAAAATATTTTCATCCTCTATTTCTTTATGTTTTTATCAATTAATTCCTACTAATGATAAACTCAACCATCAATCAGTGATAGGATATTCTTAGGTAGACAGTTTCTCTGGGGCGTAGGCCTCCCAAAAAACAATGGAGGCGTGCAAGATCAATTTAAAAACCCACGTTCCATAATAGAACAAATCTCTATCCTATTATACTCAGAGTAATTTTCAAGAACATTGTTGTGCGAATTTCTATCATATTTGTCATACGTGTAGATAGAGTTACTTCTCGAAGGTTAAAGCAGCCTAACACATTATTCGAAGCTAATGTGTGCGATAGAGTGAGTCTCAAAGATCTCTCACGATAAGACACCTTCACATAGCATACAACATAAGTATATACTTTTAGTTGAATGAATTGCTTGAAGTATGAATGGTATGTACATTGTGGCCGTAACTTGTGATTGTTTAATGTATATTTATTATATTAATTTTGTCTTGTGAATATGTTATGTTGTAATGATGAGGTATGTCATGTTATAGAATATCATGCTGACACATCGTGCTATTGAAAATTATTCTATGTTATGAAAGTGTTATACTATATTATATACTACATTATGAGGTTACAAAATAATAACGTTACATATGAAATGAACAAAAATCAATCATGTATCATGATTTTAAACTAGGGATTTCATGCATATTATATGTTCACATGCATTGAGATATTTCTTTGATATGATTAGTACAGACGTGTACACTACGACGTTATGATACAATATTATGTACACCATGATACCATACACTCTCCCTTTCCTCCGTAGTATACTGGTAGCATAAGAGTACGCTAGTCAAACTCAAGTCAAGGGTACATATACAACTCACTTCGAAAGTATGCTAGTCAAAGTCAAGTCTAAAGGATACAATCTCGCCTGGAAGTCCATGTGTGCATATGTGGATTGTAGGTAGAAAACATTGTAACTATGTTATACACATAGAAACGACCTTGATTTATTTTAAGATCGTTACATTAGACTGATGTTCAATGTAATTGTCACTTCAATCATAAACAGTCCCTGCTTCAACAATCTTTGTTTGATTCAAACAAGTTCAAATGTGTCTATCGGCAACTATATCGACATTTAAAAGGTACCAACTCATGAATAGTCCTTGTTCTTGTTTTGATATTTCAAACTGTCTGGTTGACAACTAAAAATTGTCAAAAGAAAACATTTGTTTGAAACTAAAATACATTTATCAACAAAATCTCTGCGACTTGTGAAAGGTGTCACAAATTTGTATATTTTGATAAGAACACAGTTTTTATTAGTTTTATGGTTAAAACAAGATCATATCCATTTATACAAAGTGTTGTGTATATTAATACAATCATGACCCAAAATTGTATGATTGCATTTCAGAATCCTCATACCTAACAGCATGCAGATTGACTTTGATTCTGAGTATAGGAAAATCATGTCCTGTTTTCTTCAGCCCGTTTAATCTGTAGAGCAGCTCTTACCACATTGCCTCTTGTGATAATCCCAACCTTCATGAAAGGTTTCATCATTTTGATGGCAAAAACAACCAATAATTCATATGAGAGGGTTGGAAGAGATGGATATGTCTTACCAGCTTTCCATCCGCATCTACCACTGGAAGGCGGCGATACTTTGTCTGAAGCAATAATCTGCATTTGAGAAAATAGAAATGGTTCAAAGCGAAGAAGTTAAGGAAATGATATGATACTATAAAGAAAAAGGAAAAAAGCATGTTTGAACCTTGCAGCGTCCTCAAGATCACTATTTTCTCTAACGACAAGAGGCACCGGTGTCATCAAATCGCCGACCACCTTTCCGTTGGTTTTACTTAGAAGACTTTGTACCTCATTAAATGTCTACAAGGATGATGATTTAGAATTAGAGAAATCATTTGTGCAGAAGATTTTCATTTCATGTCCTCTACAAACTAGTACCATATGAAGGAGTTGAAATAATAGATCAACCATAACTCGAATTCACACACCTAGACTATTCGAAAACAAAACAGTGATCTTTTTTAATCCGTGAGTGTCTTTGACCAGCTTGCACACACCTAGACTATTCTCTAACTCGTAGGATATTAAATTCTAGGTAGGTGGTCACCATGACTTGAACCAATTCCGTCTATGCTCTTTATTATTTACATGGTAGATTAGAACAGTGACTCTTACCTTCTACTTCTCACAAAGTTATATTATCTACTTCTTTTAAGACTCGGACGAAATAATTGAATACATAAAGTCATCGGGAGCAATGATAGTAAAGAGTATGAAGCAAACAACTACAATTAAACGCCAAAAAAGGAGGTCAATGCATACTTTCCACGTGCTGTCAACTTCAGGAAACATGCTTCCATCCGTCGTTCCACCACCTAATTAGAACATTCGGAAATCTTGTCAATCTAAAATACTTGACCTTATGCAAAAATATTCTCAGGTTAAAGTAATGACTAACATAATTCATGAGTAACAAATGATATGATGCATCTTTCAACATAAAGAAAAATTTGGGAAAAAAATTAATACATCCAAGAAGCTAGATTCTCTCTTCATTAGTGCTGTCTGTAATTCGCCTGAAAACATATCATAGCAAGAGATGGTACAAATAGCCAAACACTCAAAGATAAGACAGCTGAACAATCTTTCTCAAACGGGATAAACAATGTTAGTTGTATCAGCAATAACAAGAAAGTTCTGATATACCTGAGATGGAGTCTAGTGCTAACAAATCATAGTCCGATACGACGCCAACCTGCATCAAGAAGTACTTCTATTATGAGCATCGATACATTAAGCCATTTAAATCAAACATATACTTGATTGATAATACAGATACAGGAGTCTAAGGGCTCAAAAAGAAATTCAGATGAGCTAAATTCACACAAATTCTAAACATTTTAGGTAGCAGTCTGGAAATGGATACCAGTTTCCAATTGTCATCAATTACTGGAAATCCTGTGATCCTTTTCTCCACCAGAATTTCTAAAGCTGTTCATAAACAGAGATAATAAGCCACATTTTCCACAGGGTTGGGGGAAAATATCCAAAAATTCCAATTACCTTCTTCGACAGTGGTTGTGGGCTTTACAACATGTAACTCCTCTTTCCTAGTCATAAAGTCACCAACAGTGTACACACCATTACTTGACTGCATATCAAAATATTAAGGAAAGAAGAATAAATTTCTAAGATGATAACAAATTCAGAGTACAGTTACTCAGAAGAACACTGCTCGTGAGTATAAATTTCAATTCCAGGCGATGTTGACCTGTCCCTTCTACCTCTCCACCAAGATCACAAGATGTCATAGAAAATAAAGGATAATTTTTCTTTTCTATGAAGGCCCCTATTGATGGATTAATCAATACAAAAATTTCCAGAATAGAAAGTAATTTTTCTTGTAGTTGTTTAGATTTTATGTTTCTGTTCTCAAGGTAAGCAGAAACACAGTAGAGCTAAAAGAATTCATGGAAGAACGTTGGTGTTCTTGTCAAACTGTAGAAGGTTAGTTCAAGAAAAAGTTCTAAGTGAGCGGATCAGAGAAGGAGATGGAAACACTTTTTTCCATTAAGCATGTCCAATAACCTGAGAGATTTTGTGGAGGGAAAGCAAGTTCTTGACAAATTTCTCGTTGTTAATGAGGCTATTAGAAATTATAGTGCACAAAATCGTGGGTGATGTGACTTTATTTCATTCATCCATGAAATCTGATCTCTTCTTTAAAGAAGATTCTATTCTACAAGTTGGCATTGCTCTTTCATAGTGAATATTTAGTTCAATCTTTTGCTTTCTTCACCATGACGGAGGAAGTTCAATCATAAAAATCTAATCAAAATCTACTAAGCTACATTCCTCAAAATCATTAGGTAAATTCGTAAGAGTATTTGAAAAAAAAAACAAAGCAACAGAAACAATTAAGAACAGAACCACACACCGGTACAGAATTGGCCATCAAGGTGCCATTAGCGGCGACTGAAGTAGATTTCCGGAGCCCCGTAAATCGACAAGACGTAGAAAAGCTCCGAGCCACAGATGCATGAACTATCGGCGATGAAGGTCTCCGGCAAGGCCCGAACAACAGCTCCTGAACCGAAAAACTAGTTGCCCTGAATTGCGCAAGCGATAAAGAACTCAAACTACAGCCAATCGACTCCATGAGAGAGCCTTCACGAAACCAGTCCCGAAACGAATCAACAAAAAGCAAACCCTCCACAGTCGCCGAAGTTCGTGAGGTTCGAACGAGGAGACTGGGATTTTATTTTCTTGCTTGCAGTTTTTGCACTGTGGAAGAAGATAATAATCTACTGTGACGTAAAACCCGCTTATTCCTAACCGGCTGTCACCGCACTGGATGTCAATGTTTAGATCCACGTGTTATAATCAGGTAGAGCCAAGATGTAGATCAGACGGCGATGAGAGCTTTGAGAATTGTGGGTGACGGGGTTAACCGTCTGTGAGGAATCTAGCTTGACATGGTGCTGCCTGTATGACTATCATTTTTTATAAGAGTCCACGTCATATTATTGGAGCAAAAATATCTAAATTTGTTTGGAGAACCTTGAAAATATCTGAATTTTACCGCTCAATTTCAATATATATTATTTTAAATTACCTTTAAAATAGTTTTAAATTGTTTTTAAATTGAATTGTAAAAAAAAAAAAAAAAAAGTATATTTTCAAGGTTTTTTTTCAACTATGGAACATACTCTATGATTTGAATTAATCGAATTTTTTGAGTCGTCGTATTTTCTGAACACCGCTCTCGTTTTTTGAGTCGTCGTATTTTCATAGTAAACAGTAGCATTATACCTGGACCCTCTCTATCAAGCTAGCTGTCTGTAGCGATGTTTGGTGGTCAACGGAACCCCTGGTGTCATGCTCCCCATGATCACCATGCTCATCATACTGTGCGTGTTTGCACTCGTCATCTCTAGGGGAAGTATCGCTATGCTCATGTACATACAACATGCATGAGGTCCATATAATTCCCATCTTAACATCTCTTTTGACACAACTCTCTAGTCTTATCTGTTTGTTACATTAAGTAACACATGCTCGTTGGATATTTATATTAATATTATTTTCATACTCTTTGAGTTGTGTCCTAGGTCGATCTACCGACATGATGCAATATGATACTCATTATCATATAACATGCTTAATATGGAAAACATCAACATATTAAGATAAAAGTCATGCAATCATCATACTCATCATAACGTCATTAAGTACATCAAACACATCATGGATGTCATACATTGAAATATATAAATTACATACATTATCATGCATGATAGCTCAAACATCATAACTCATACATCATCATAATTCATACATCGTAAATGTAACTGTAACACATACTATTGGTAGCTTATCCTATAGTAAGGCCACTTACTTAGTTGGCTTTAGGGGTATTAGTTGGCTTTAGGGGTAGTACCTAATTTAATTAGGTAAGCTCTCGCTCCTCGAGGGTTGCTCCAAAGATTGTTGGGGGTTCATTTCCTATCACATCGTTCGTCACCGTTAGTATTTCACAAGTCCAACTAATAATTGTGAAATACAGCACTAAAACGACCTCAATTACCTTAATCATGGCTGAAAATAGGTTTGGAAGGGTCAAAACGGTGGAAACCGGGCTAAAATTGGAAAACCGTGCTGAATAGCCGCCAAAGTCGCCGTTAAGGATATTTGACTAAATATTCTCAGCCACCACACCGTCCAAGTCGAGCCAAGCTGAAGGACTGCTTGCGCCGCATGGTGACACGTGGCAGCAACAGAGCCAGCCACATCATGCAGATGACGTCGAGTCGAGGCGCGGGTTGGAGAGCGGTTCGAGTTAGCCATGCAGGTCGCGTCTGGAGGCTGGCTTACTGGGCTTCGGTTTTGGGTTTTGGGTCAAGCTATGATTGGGCCTCGGGTTCTGCAAGCGGGCTAGAGACGGGTGACGAGTTGCAACGTGGGCCGCTGCAGTTTTGGATTGGACCAACGATTTAGGGAAGCGGATATCCGATTTGGGTCCCACATCAATTAGAGAAAGGAACAAGTGCCAACCAGTACGCTTGGCCCCGAAACACCCTTTATAATGATATAGAAATGTCTCACTAGTAGACGCATTTTAAAAACATTGAGGGGAAGCACGAAAGAGAAAGTTTAAAAATGACAATATTTGCTAGGGATCAGTGTTATTACACTTATCAAGAAGGAATTGGAATGTAATAATATCGATTTCACATCGTACTTTTCAAAACCCGACAATCATATATTCAACTTTTTAAAAAAGCATACATATTTGGTATGATTTAAAATCTAAAAAAAAAAAAAAAATGATAGGAGCTTGAAGGTGGGGGACAGAAACGAAAGAGAGGAGAAATAGAACATAAAATCCCAGAAACGTCGAATCAGTGAGATGGGTGTGAGCACTGCCGACGGAAATAGATTGATTGGACTCCAAAGCCAAGCCCTCCAGCAAGGGAAGTGGGACGAGGCTGATTATGAATCCATTCAAATGCTCCATTCCATATAACATACTATGCGTCAATCAATCTCCTCCCTTAATCCATCTTGTCTTCTCATCATGTGTTATGTGTTTTCTTTGGACTTCCACTTCCATCTTTTCCTTTTTGCTTTCTTTGTTTACAAGATTCCGTGACACACTTTACGGTCGAGCCGCTTTGGTTCGTCGATGTACGTTTGGCTTAAGATGGTATGCCCAAGTTTGTAGCATAAATTTCAAATAGTCTCTATGTGATGCCGAGATAAAACAGATATAAAACTACCTGATTTTTCTTTATGCAATATTGACACATGAAATACATTATGCACGACGGTAAAGGATAAGCAGCATCACTAATCTCTCCAAGATCTCAAATGGGCTTATGAATCTCGAGCTTAGCTTGTGCTTCTTCTTAAACCCTAATACCCCTCTCAAAGGTGAAGTCTTAAAAATGACATGGTCATCGAATAAAAACTCCAATATTGTCTTGCATGAGTCTACGTAATTCTTTTGTGGGATCTGTGCAATTTGTATCCCCAACTTTATCTACAGGGCTATGTTCGTAAGCTGAACTAATTTTGGCTCTAACAATTGATATTTGCCCACTTCTTCCCAGAATATAAGGGACGAAAACCTTCATTCATACACTACATTGAATGGTGCCATCTAAATAGTAGCTTCGTGAACTCTATTAGGTGCAAGTGCTCGTCCCATCTTCCTGCAAAATTCATAACCCATGCCCTTAGAAGCGAGGATCTAATTCAATCTCTCAGTTTGTCATACATTTAGGAATGGAACGCTGTACTGAACTTTGATGTGTTCCAATGGCCTTTTGCAAGCTTTTTTAGAAATGAATAGTGAAAGCTCAATGGTCGGTAGGTTCTAGGGTTTACCCAGCTGATACTATCCAGAAATGTGGCATTCAACATCGTTAAAGAGAATACAACGTCAAATCTATTGAAGTCGCTGTCAAATATGTACGAGAAAAAAAAATGTCGGACAAGATAGTTAGATAATGAACCCGAGGGTTAATCAAAGACTTCACAAGTGTTTCAAGAGTGCTAGTTTCGGCTGGGTAAGTGTGTTGTCAAGCTAACAAAATGTGTTGATGTTGAAAAATTGAGATGGTACAAAACCAGGAAGGGTAACACATATGTTCCTATGTAGTTTCTGAGATTAAACTTTTAGCTCCCATGGAGTTTTCCACCTCGATGTTACCACGTATATTTCTCTTTATGTCTTCTTTCTTTTGTTCTTCGTGTTCTTCCTCTCGATCGTGTGTTTGAGTCTTGCAATCCTAACAATTAGTTCGACGACACATGGATCAAGCTCAACGCACCACCTGTTGATGCTTCCGTTTGGCACATGGGTCGTGCAATGCATTCAACTTTCGGCTCATGAGACTTAAATTCACCATTACAACCACTTGTTAAGAAGTGAAGTAATAGAAATTGTAGAGGTTTTTCAATAAGTACCATACATTGCTCTATTTTCCTTTTATTTAAGCTTTGTTTGAGTGCATTGAGATGAAGAATGGTCAAATTTAGGTGCTCAAATAATAGTTTATTGCACGTTAGCTCAAAGATAGAAGAGTAAGTTATGGTTGTACTTATTAAAGAAAGTTGGATCAAATTAAGCTAACAAAACTTGTGGTAACAACATTTCCAAAATTGTGTATTACTTCAAGTAGAATGGTCCAAAAAGAAAGCGTTGGGAAAATTGATTGAGGACAAAAATTTATTAATCAAGCCTTTCGTGGAAGTGGGTATTAAAAGAAGCAATGGTATGCTTTGAGAGACATCACATGGAGTGTACACATTTTGGCCATGGAGAGTACTACGGGTCGAATAAAGTGAGTAAGGAAGCTGAGCCCCGAAGGGATGGACATAAGGCGGTGTGCTAGCAAGAACGCTAGGCCTCGTAGGGGGTGGATTGGGGGATCCCTCATCTTTGGAGAAAGGACCGAGTACTAGCGAGAACGTTGGGCCCTGAAGGGGGTGGATTGTGAGATTAAACTCAGGCCAATGAGGAGGCTGAGCCCCGAATGGGGGTGGACACGAGGCAACATCTCTTAGAGAAAGGGAGTGGATTGGGGGGTCCCACATCTCTTAGAGAAAGAAACGAGTGCCAACGAGGACGCTGAGCCCTAAAGGGGGTGGATTGTTAGATTGCACATCAGGCCAACGAGAAGGTTGAGCCCCAAATGGAGGGTGGACACGAGGTAGCGTGCCAACAAGGACATTGGGCCTCGAAGGGAGTGGATTGGAGGGTCTCACATCTCTTGGAGAAAGGAACGAGTACCAACAAAGACGTTGGACTCTGAAGGGGGTAGATTGTGAGATTACACATCGATTGGAGAGGGGAATGAAACATTTTTTATAAGAGTGTGGAAACCTCTCCGTGACAAATGCGTTTCAAAATCTTGAGGGGAAGCTCGAAACCAAAGATTCATATCTACTGGCCCTAGATTTGAACTCTTATTATAGGGGTGTGTGCCTAAATTTGATTCCCCAAATATGTGGGATGTGGGCTCAATTGTCCAAGATGCTATGGTACTTTGGGCACTGGTTTAATCCTCCTCCAAATTGACTTTAAGCATTGGTTTGTGCACTAATGAATTCCCTAGAGGAAAAGAAAAGTATCCCAAACGAAAAGAAAGGAGTTTGAATTATGCAAAAGCTTAAAGTGTCAAGTCATTGCACAGTTCCTTTCCAATTGGAGTGGTTGGCTCCAATAACACAAGACACGAATTTATACGGTACTGTGGGGGGAAAAACCAGACCAAATGGGCGTTGGGATTTGATGGATATAGGATGGCCGCAGGCGGAGAGGTGAGTGAAAGGGCCAATTCAATCTGAACCTAAATGGGTTCGCCTAATATTCTTGACGGATTTGGTACAAGAAATCAACGAGAAGAAAACGGGAAAGGCCAAATCCAACGTAAAGCAAATGGAGAGAGGAAAGCAAAGGCAAAGCAGTGAATTGACTGACAACTGGCGAGTGGTTAGCGAGAGGGAGGGGGGTCCTCTCTCTTCTCTCTTCTCTCTTCTTCTTGTCTTTGCCTTTTCTTCAATATTCATCAACACCCACAAAGATCTTTGCTCTGTTCTGTTCTTGGGGTCTCTGTTTTCGTTTTTGTTATTGATTCTTTCTATGGGGGCTTGAATTTACAGACCCGGATATCATGCGAGGGGTCGGAATTCTTATGGGGTTTGATCTGGTTGGAAATGGGTTTTGTCTGTTGGCCTTTGATTCTAAGTGAATTTCTTGGTTTTTGTTTGATTTCTGTGTGTTTTAGCGGTACGGCTTTGAGAAGAACAGGGGAGGAAAATGTGGGATCTCAATGATTCGCCCGATCATGGCGGAACTGATGAATTTGAGGGCCTTTCGTCGATTGACGGCGATGATGACAGAGCGAAATGGGTTGGATCAATTAATTCCAACTCGAGCTCTTCAGCAGTGGTTTTGGAGGATGGATCCGACGCCGATGAAGCCAGCGTCGGCGAGCGCGAACACCCAGTCTCCCGGGAAAGCTTCTCGGCAACCCACCCGCCGGCAACTCGTCAGTTCTTCCCCCTGGAGAATTCCAACGTGGATGCTTCATCCGCCAGTGGCGGTGGCGGTGGTTCGACTGCGTTTCCACGAGCTCGGTGGTTCGGCGTGAAGTTCTGCCAGACAGAGCCTGTCTCCGCCGTGAGACCAATGGCGGTTCTGCAACCAATAAAGAAAAGCCGACGAGGGCCAAGGTCTCGAAGCTCTCAATATCGCGGCGTCACGTTTTACCGGCGAACCGGCCGGTGGGAATCTCATATATGGTTAGTTTCCTCATGAACACAAACAAATCAGTTTCTATATTTCGCCATTAACGCACATCCTCTGCTTTCTTTTCACTGAAATAGGGACTGTGGCAAACAAGTTTATCTGGGTACGAATCAAAATCTTTGAATTCTAATTACTTTTTTTCATTACATTATGACAAAATTCTATGTTGATTAACTCGATCAAACACCCCAACAGGCGGATTTGACACAGCTCATTCAGCTGCTCGGTTAGCCTCTGATTTTAACATGTTCTTGCTTTGTCTTCCATCTTGAACTCAAACTGCATATCAATATGAGCAAGTTCTTCTGCAGAGCCTATGACAGGGCAGCTATAAAGTTTCGAGGAACAGATGCAGACATAAACTTCAGTATTGAAGACTACGAGGAGGATTTGAAGCAGGTCCTCCATTTTCATAACATGTTCTTAACTCAATTCCTGTTCAATTTTTCTTATAGTTTTGCACTTTGGTTTTCTCTTAAACAGATGGGGAAGTTAACAAAGGAAGAATTTGTTCATGTTCTTCGTAGACAAAGTACATGTTATCCAAGGGGAAGCTCAAAATTTAGAGGTGTAACATTGCACAAATGTGGAAGATGGGAGGCTCGTATGGGCCAATTCTTAGGCAAAAAGTAACCATATTTCTTCAATTCCCAATGTTTGTTTGCTACTTTGGTTTCGTGTTTACGATCACGTCTGATATCGATTCAACAGGTACGTTTATCTGGGGTTGTTCGATTCCGAAATCGAAGCTGCAAGGTATGTTTATGAATGATCTATTGTGTTGGTTGATCTGTATAGATTACATGATTAAGAACATATACTTTGTTTTAGAGCTTATGACAAAGCTGCTATCAAATGTAATGGCAAGGAAGCTGTCACAAACTTTGATCCCACCATATATGAGAATGAGCTTAGAACAGATGCATCATCAGGCAATGTGTTGGAACAAAATCTTGATTTGAGGTTAGGAAATTCAAGCTCAAAACAACACACAAATGATATGCAAAATAAGGTGAGAATTTCAGCTATATTCTGTGTATTTGAGTTAAGATTGTGGCTATATTCGATGACGATGATGATGACGATGACGATCCAGGAATCAAATGTACTTGAGAAGATGCAGTTTGGTAGCGAAACGACTGTTCGATGTCCACGCTCCATCGACACAACGATACATGGGCAGTCTCCATATATGAATGAATCAAACTCTGAGGTAAGATTTTGGTATTAGGCGAGTTATGAAAATAAAGTGGGACGTGTAGCGTATCTGCGCGGTATCAAATTTATATCGTGTTCGTTGTAGATCGACGTGTCGCTGAGTTTGAGTGAAAGGCAGCAATGGCAGCAAGGTTGTGGTGGCTATGAACAAATTGGAACAGCGGCAGCAGCATCATCAGGATTCCCACAAATTCAGGTTTCAAGTTCACCAAATTGGGTGAAGAAAAATAATGGATGCTTCTTAGAGAGACCCTTTTGAATCATTCTTCCATGAACAAATTGTTGTTTAAGAAGGAATAAAAGGGCATTTCATAAAATATTTTAAATAATTTTCTTTATAAAAAGAATTGAATATTATTATGGATATTAAAAAAAAAATTGATGACGGAAAAATTGGATCAACCCAATTCTTGTGTTGAGTTTTGAATAGGTTCAAATAAATGAAAACTTTATGAATTGAACGGAACCAACTTGAATTTAGTTTTTTATAATTATTTTTTATTAATTATTCTTGACCCTCTTTAAAATAATTTTTAATTATATGAAAATTTGATTTTTTTGAAATATATATTAAAGTGGAATTTAAAAATAAATAAATAAATGTTTTACTAATTAACATTTTATTTTTTATTAAAAATAAAAACTTGAATAAAGAATCGAATAACCTAATTCAATCTCATCCAAAAATTCGTAATTGGGTTGAACTAGATACATAATTAAAGTTATTTTGGTTGAAAAAAATTACAATCATAACATTAGTTAAAATCTTAAAGAATGTTTCAATCCAACCGAACTCAACCCACAGACATTATTTGAATTTTGATGGATAATAAGAAAATACCAAAATATGTTTTAGGTGGATAGGATTCGTTAATGAGTTCTAATTTGATGTCATGAACTCATATAGGTTAACTTGAATTTCAAGGGTCGAGTTTAGATTAGTTTCAAGGATTAAATAGTGATTTCAGCTTAAGCTACCTAGGTAAGTGGCTTCACTACTGGTTTGGTTAGATGAATTGTTTGAAGTATGAACGACACGTGTTCTTTGGCCCTTGCATGTTTTGTCTGTTGTGATTGATATGCTTGCTTATCATGTTATGATGCATTGTTGCTATGAGATATGTCATATAATGGAATATCATGTTGACACATTTTGTCATTGATGAATGTGATGTGTTATGAAAGTATGGTACAATATTGTATACTACCTTATGTAATGATACAAATGGATTATGCTATGTATGAAATGAACGGAAATACATATTGCATCATAGACTCATGTCATGATTTTAAATGATTGAGACCTCATGAATATTGTATGTTCATGTGCATCGGGATATTTTCCCGTTATGATTAGTATGGGTGCGCACACTACGACGATACAATACAGTATTATGCACACCATGATACTATGTGCGCTCCCTTCCCTCCATAGTATAATAGAAGTATGAGTGTACACTAGTCGAGGTCAAGTCCAGGGGTACGTATACGAGTTCGTCTGGGGGTCCACGTCCGCACATGTGGGCTGTGTGCAGAGAAATGCTACACATTCAATAATATCCACGGGAAAGTTATGATAAAATGATACAATATAAAGGAAAACGTTAGAAGGGCTGTTATACATGATAATGAAAGGAAAAATGTTGGAACCTCATGCATCGGGCAATACCTCTTTTTTCTTTTACAATTGTATGAACGTGTACACTACAAGGCAGGGAAACGATCATTATCTTTATTATAATGCTGCAACGGTCGCTATTTCTAAACGGGTGTCTGACATCAATAGCTACCAAAGAATGCTAACCTGACAAGAAGGGGTCCAAGAGGTGTGCAAAATGACTGGTGGATCCATACTCACACGTGTGGATTGTGTGTAGAATAGTAAATACACATCGAGTTAACCTGTTTAGGATAGACAGATATGATAGATCTCACTTATGATTATATGGGTTTGCATCTAACCCCAACAATGGGGTCACTTATTATTTCTTAAAATATTCAAGTCACGTGTTATTTCTATTTCAAGTAAAGGTAAGACATCCGTGTACGGTTAACGACGACATCGCAATTCGAAATCATGGTACATGCATAGGATAGTTGCATTTATTTTCTTAGACTTAGGTTAGGATGGGAAGTTTTTAATTTTAATATTTACCAAACCATGTTAAAATAAATATTAATAAACTAATAAATAAAGCAAAATCAGTNAAAAAAAAAAAAAAAAAAAAAAAAAAAAAAAAAGGAAAACAGTCTCCATCTACTTGTGATATCTCAACCAATCTTCTCAAACTAGACCTCCGTTGGACCTCCGATGTTCCTCCAGGGAAAGTCGATGAAAATATCATTTTTATTTAGTTTTTTTGTTGGGTTATTTTTAAAGATCGTTTTCAAAATACATAAGTCAATGACCGTGTTTTAAAATGAAAGTGACATCTTATGAAAGTTTAAATGAAGCATTTCCACTTTCAATATTCATAATATGTATACAATGGCGACCTTAAATTAAGTAGAAAATTTCAAGTCGTTACATCATATTAAATGTTAATTTTCATTTATGCATTAATTGTCTCCCACTCAAGTAATTAATCATATAGTTTCAAATTTTAAAATTTCTCAAAATACTATTCTTACTACTCTTCTAACATTATTAAAAGGATCATTATCATTGTTTGAAGTCGTATTTATATTACTCTACACTCTGGTAGAATAATTATAAAATAAATATATGTCAATATAATTTTATCCTAACAAGGTAAAAGAAAAATTAATTAATAATAAAAAATTCAATTCGATTTAACTTAAACTAATTTTAAAAGAATCCACGACTCAGTTCAGTTCCAAATCAAATGGTAGGGAATCAAATTGATTTTGAATCTGTAGATTATTTAAAATCATACATGTTTATGAATGTATAGGATTATAAAATAAAAATTATAAAATAAAGATTATAAAATAAAGGAAATAAAGTATGAAGGGGACAATCACCGACCACAGCAGAACTGTCAAAATCCATATCAGAGAAACGTTACCAAAATAAAAGTTTTACTTTCTTTAAAAAATAANAAAAAAAAAAAAAAAAAAAAAAAAAAAAAAAAAAAAAAAAAAAAAAAAAAAAAAGGATAAAGATAAAAGAAAAAGGGTAAAAGAGTACGACACTGTACAACCAAGGAAGGGACCACTGATCTAGGGGATCCAATTATTTGACTTGTTAATGTTGATATATATACATATATGTATATATGTATGTATATGTATCTATGTATATATATATGTATGTATATATATATGTATATATGTATGTATTAGGTCAAATTTTACTTCATTTTACTTCAATAATGTATATAGAATTTGATTGGATTAAAAAAAAAATAGATCGAATCGAGATTTTAGGTTGATTGAGCTGGTAACTTGAATATTCCGAATAGAGGACACGGTCCAATCCAAATCATTATTTTCGAGTTAGATTTTAACTCTATTTTCGTGATCTAACAAAAAAAAAAAATATCAACTTGGAAACCGAATTAAATTTATAATTTTTCAAAAATTAAACCCAACTCAAATCGAGAAAAAAAAAATCTAACATTCATATTTTGAATTGGGTAGTCCAAGTTGGTCGAATTAACGAATCATATGAACTCCCGTACAATTCGTACAGGGAAACAATTCCAAAGTTAAACTAACTATGGTATCGATGTGGATCAATCCTATAAAGAAAAGTACTACTAGATTTTAGTTGGCAACTCTCGAGTAAAACTAGGCTTGTCCTACCATAGTCCCTCGTAAAAACATACGAATCTCATGAATTTAGGAATAAACATACGTTAGATTGAATTTGGTCCAAATTCGTAAAAAAAAGTAGTATAGTGTAGTATAGTGATCGGGCTCTAATCGGTAGAAAGTAACCATAAATGCATTAATGTTTATGGAAAATGATAGCATTAAGTAAACAAAATAATAATTATAAACGGAGTTTAAGAGTATGGTTTGACTTTGAACAAAAAAGTGTGTTGAGATAAAGATGATATCATTAATGATGACTGCCATCTTTATGTAGCTTCCATAAATATTGGCCCTTTTAAGGGAGGAGAGACAAAGAGAGAGAGGGTAAGTTTCACATGTATATCATTTGTGCTCTATTCATTGCATTGCCAAACTTGCATTTCAAGTTGGCCTACGATACCCTCACGTTACCCATTTTTTACTTTTTTAATTTTGGAGAGAAGAACAAAGCATCTGTGTGTAAGCTTTCCTTAGCATATGCGTTTTAAAGCTGTGATGGAAAGCCCAAGAGGAAAAACCTAAAGAGAACAATATCTGCTAAACAGTGCATCTGGGTCGTTACAAATGGTATTAGAGCCAGACACCAAACGATGTGTCAACCTTCTCGCAGTTTCCCGAAGGGGTAGACACGAGGCGGTGTGCCAGTAAGGATGCTGGCCCTAAAGGGAGGTGGATTTGGTGGCGGTTTCACATCGATTGGAGAAAGAAACGAGTGTCAGGGTCAATGCCAGTGAGGACGTTGGGCTTTGAAGGGGTGGATCATGATGTCTCACACTGATTGGAGAGGAGAACAAAACACCCTTTATAAAGGTGTGGAAACCTCAACATATTTTGTCTTTATTCACATGTATTGTATCGCCTCTCTTAGATCATATAGATACAAAACATTGGAAAGGGGGGACCGAAAGAGATATACCATCACTCTCCTCATGACCATATCGCCAAATTTTCTATATTTCTTTTCTCAAGAACAAACATAGACATGAAGTTCCATCAATTAAAAATGTAAATATTTCTATAAATAACTAAATCGTAAAAAAAAAAATGTTTATTGGTTAAGAACACACATCTCGACTATCAAAACAGCTTCACGGCTTCAACAAACATCACGCTAGATCAACCATCATCAAATAAACATTAATGAAACGAAACCCATTTATTCAAAATAATAATAATAATAATTTGTGATGAAAATGATGGATAAATAATGAAGAAACTTGTTTGGTAACCACTATGCAAGATTGGTTGTAGAAGTGTTGGTGGGCACACATTGAAGTTGATATTATGAATCAATTGACATGGAATCATGACCAGTGCTATAAATGCCACCCCATTGTGCTTTGCTTTCAATAGCCTACCAAGAACCTTCGCATCAATGGGTCGGGTTTCATTTTAGGGATCCTTAAATTTTAAGAATTAAAACTTTGAATTTTCGTAATTGAGAATCAATTTAGACTATTAATTAGAATTGTGTTTTAAAATCATTAATGTGTAGTTTACGGTCTTATATATAGAAATTAACATAAATTAGAACATAAAAATGTTGGCATCGAATAAACATATCAAACAGCCAGATTATCCGACAAAAAGTTGAGTCATGTGATCGACTTGTTGGATGAAGGTCCCACGTCGGCTAATTTAGGAAATGATCATGGGTTTATAATCAAGGAATACTCTCCCCATTGGTACGAGACCTGGAAGCTCAAAGCAAAGCTACGAGAGCTTAGGGATAATATCATAGTGGAGAGGCGACCCTTTAAGCTAAACAACCATAAATTAACATATCATTTAAAAAGACATAAATTTATTATTAAATTAGCACAATAAATGATTGTTCCGTCTTTTATAAGGCCTTATAAATTACAAATATAGATCATTTTTACCCTAAAGTTATAGGAAACGGTATTTTAACGTTTCACAATCAATTCCCACAACCTCTACCTCGACTTCCCGTAGATTTTCTCTCATTTTGGTTTAGAAACCTCTCCAAAAACCTCCCGTGAGCAAATAAGAGAGTCTTCGTTCATTTAACGAAACGAAAAATATTTAAATCTGAAATGAAAAGGGAAGAAATGTAATAATTGAATTGACATTGATAGTTGAGTTTGAGCATTGGGATAGCAATCAAGGATCATATCATACACGGCGAAGAGTGCGACCTTCGCTCTTGCGGTCCGTTGGATGAAAGCTAAAGCGCCCCGCCAAAATCCCTCCAACGAATCGCATCAATGGCCACCAATCTTCCTTCCAACGACTCTTCACCTCGATCACAGCCGACATTTTGCCAACCCCCACCCCCCCATCTCTCTCTCTATTTCTCACTCTCCTTTTTATTTCCACCTTCCCCTTCGCTCATCACCCTTCTCTCTACTTTCACTATCTATTCTTCTCTGCTCCGTGTCCATTTGAAGGCCTTTTGTGTGTGTGCGCGCGTGTGTCGGTCTAGCAGAGCCATTCTTCCGGTTTTGGGACTTGCCCACATTGGAATGTGGTGAACAAACCTGAAATTGCTTCTTCTTCACATGCAGTTCTGTTTTCTGAATCTGGGTTTTGTGGTGATTCTGTGTTTTTTTTCCCTTTTCTTGTAATGGGTTTCGTGATTCTGCTGGATTTTTCACCTGGGTTTCTATTTTGAGGTATATTTCCTCCTTTTCTCTTCCTTTTCGAGTTTGAATAGACTCAACTCTTGCAGGTTTTCTATCCTTTTGTTTCTGGTGGAATGTGAAATTTGTTTGACTTGTTTGAATACCCATTGAGGTGTTCTTCAGCTTTGAAGCTTTTTATGGGATGGGGGTGGTTTCTCTTGTTTCTTGTGGAAAAGGGTCATGTGGGTTTTGTCTGTTTTTGTACATTATCACTTGCTGATGGATACAGCTGAAGGTTTTGTTATGAACTTAATGGTATTTAATGATCATTGTTTCATTGGTGGCTGCAGATTTCTCTTTTGGGGGTTGAAGAAACATAGTGGATAAAGTGATGGACCAGAAGAGCTGGCTTTGGAGGAAGAAATCATCAGAGAAGATCATCGTTTCAAGTGATAAAGTAAACCTCTCTGTGAATAAGAATGAAGAAGAGGTAATGTAATCTTTGTGCTTAGTTTCTTACTGGGATTTCTTCAATTCTCTGCAAATTTCTCTTAATAATATCAGATCTCTGAAGAATCCTATTATATGATTTGCTCTGCTCAAGCACAGCTTCTGATATTGATATGTTGCTTCTTTTATGATATGCTTTCATCAATGGAAGTAATATTGTCTTATTTGTTTAATATCCTTTTGCAGACACTTCTTATAGACAAAGCACGGTTAGAGAAAGATCTTGAGATTGCAAATGATAAGCTTTCTGTAGCTCTCTCTGATTGTAAGACAAAAGATGAACTTGTGAAGAAACTTACAAACATGGAACAAGAAGCCATTGCCAGTAATTCTCTGTTCTTTCTTTAAGCTTTTATTTGCATGGTTTAAGTATAACTTTCTTGAATGCTTCAACGTAGGATGGGAAAAGGCAAAATCTGAAGTAGCAATCTTAAAGCAAGATCTCAATGATGCTGTACAGAAGAGGGTTGCTGGTGAAGAGAGATTGATTCATTTAGATGCAGCTTTAAAGGAATGTATGCAGCAGCTCCGGTTTGTTCGAGAAGAGCAGGAACAGAGGATTCATGATGCTGTCTCAAAGACATCGAATGAATTTGAAAAAACCCGAAAGATTTTGGAGGAGAAGTTAGCTGATGCTGGTAAAAGGCTTTCGAAATTGGGTGCGGAGAACACTCAACTTAGCAAGGCTTTGTTGGTGAAGGACAAGATGATTGAAGATCTAAATAGAGAGTTGATCGGTGTGGAAACGGATCTTAATGCTTTAGTATCGAGATTAGAATCCACGGAGAAAGAAAAAGGTTCTCTAAAGTATGAAGTTAGAGTTCTTGAAAAGGAGGTCGAGATTCGGAATGAGGAGCGAGAATTTCATAGACGAACTGCTGATGCATCGCATAAGCAACATTTGGAGGGTGTGAAAAAGATTGCAAAGCTAGAATCTGAGTGTCAAAGGCTGCGTCTCCTCGTTCGGAAGAGGTTGCCAGGTCCTGCGGCCTTGGTAAAGATGAAAAATGAAGTTGAAATGCTAGGAAGGGATTCATTTGAGATCAGAAGACGGCAATCGAATCCAACAAGTTCTTTGGACTCTTCACTAGAGAGCTCTCCAGAGACTCGTAACGAACGTCTTAATGTTGCAACTTGTAGAGTGTCAGCTTTGGAAGAAGAGAACTGTGCCCTCAAGGAAGCTCTCAACAAAAAGAATAACGAACTTCAAGTTATAAAAATCATGCAAGCTCGCACATCTTCGTTACAAGTTGCATCACCCCATGAATTATCGAATGGTCAAAAAGTTATGGAATCAGGAAAAAGTGGTCTAACATTGTCTGAGCTTCCAGTTGCCTCGATGTCTGATGCGGGGAGCGATGATAAGGGTAGCTCTGCTGAATCATGGGCTTCTCCATTGATTTCGGAATTCGAGCACTTCAAAAATGGAAAGCTAAAAGGATCGCCAACAACGTGCAAAATAGTTGGATCTTCTGATTTGGAACTGATGGATGACTTTGTTGAAATGGAGAAATTGGCTATTGTCTCTGTTGAAAAATCTGCTGCAAATTCTCATATTCTTTCGAATGAAGTTAATGGAAAACCGAAGTCCGTGGAAACTGAGCTAAATAGATGTTACCCTGAAGCAATGTCGAAAAGTAGTAATCCGGGCTCCTGTTTAACATACCCAGATGTTATATCTGGAGATGTATCAATGGGTAAAGTTCCTGATTGGCTTCAAAATATCTCGAAAATGGTCCTTGACCAAAGTAGTGTATCCAAAAGAGACCCCGAACAAATACTGGAGGATATTCGAGCAGCGATGATACACCGGAGTCCTGAACAACTTATTGATACAGAACTGTTTGCAAATCGTTGTGATGAACTTAATGTCCCTTGTGATAATGGCAGCATGTTGCTGAAGCCTTCGGGGATAGATTCAGTGAGTGATGCGAATGAGGTTGACATCACTCATCAGGTCGATATACGTGGTTCAGTGTCAAGACTGATTGAGCTCGTTGAAGGGATTAGCGTGTCGTCTTTGGATGATGATAAATCTTCCTACAAAAAGGATGGTAGTTTCTATTCAGAAGCACCTACAGGCTATATGGTACGAGTTTTCCAATGGAAGATGTCTGAACTTAACACTATTTTGAAGCAGTTTATGCATAGTTGTTATGACCTGTTGAATGGAAAGGCAAGCATTGAAAACTTTCTACAAGACCTAAATTCTACCTTGGATTGGATAATGAACCACTGTTTTTCACTTCAAGACGTTTCGAGCATGAGAGAATCCATAAAGAAGCATTTCGATTGGGATGAATCACGTAGCGACTGTGATCTGGAAACAGGGACGATGGTGCACGTTTCAGAAGTTGATAAATCACGTGTTCTAAGAGAACAGTTTCCATGCTTGGAAAAGGATAGCATTTCAAAGAACCATGATGTGCCAACAGGAGAGCTGCAATCTACCTTAACAGAAGAACATAGAAAATTGAAAGAAGAGGTTACAAGCGTAGAATCTGCGAAGAACGATCTCGAAGCAAAGTTTCAGTCTACGAACGGTGCAAGAGAAACACGAACAAATCAACTTCAAGAATCAGAAAAGAAGATTGTCAACTTGGAGAAGGAATTAGAAACTCTTAGAGAATTGAAGGGAACAATTGAAGGTCAAATTGTCAATCAGCAAGTGGTGAATCATGATCTCGATGCACAGCTAACGGCAGCGAAAAACGAACTAAATGAGACTCGCAGAAAGTTTACAGCTCTAGAAGTTGAATTGGACAATAAAAACAATTGCTTTGAAGAATTAGAAGCCACATGCCTTGAACTGCAACTTCAGCTGGAAAGGTTCTGAATTCTCTATGATTTACTTAACTAAATGCATTAGTTTTAAGATTATTTGATTCTATTACCGAACTTCATTAGTGATCATAAAATTTCTTTATTCAAATATGGTATGTTTTTTCTTCAGCACAAGGAAACAAAACCCGAGCATGGATCTCGTTCAGGAAGAGAAGCAATTACGCACGGTAAGTTCATTTCAACATATAAGCGTCTTCATTAATGGACACTGATTATGCATCTTGAGATGTATAGTTTGGATGAAGATTAGATATCTGGCTGTTCCTTAGTAGTTTTATCTTTCCTAGTTCAAAGACAATATACTAGCAGTGGGCTTAGATTGTTAAAAATGGTATCAGAGCCAAACACCGGGCGATATATGCCATCAAGGAGGCTAAGAAGGGTGGACATGAGGCGGTGTGCCAGCAAGGACGCTGGTCCCAAAGGGGGTAGATTGGGGGGCCAACATCGATTGGAGAAGGGAAAATGGTATCAGAGCCAAACACCGGGCGATATATGCCATCAAGGAGGCTAAGAAGGGTGGACATGAGGCGGTGTGCCAGCAAGGACGCTGGTCCCAAAGGGGGTAGATTGGGGGGCCAACATCGATTGGAGAAGGGAACGAGTATCAGTGAGGACACTGGGCCCCCCCTAAAGGGGTGTGGATTGTGAGATCCCACGTCGGCTAGGGAGGAGAACGAAACATTATTTATAAGGGTGTGGAAACCTCTCCCTAGCAGATGCGTTTTAGAAACCTTGAGGGGAAGCCCGAAAGGAAAAACAAACATAAGACAATATATGCTAGCGGTGAACTTAAACTGTTACAGCAAAGTGACCATAAAAGTATATTCTACTACAGTCTCATGTTCCAATGGTTTGATGGGTTATATTGTTTTCATTTGTAATGTATTCCACAAACTTGCAGGAATGGGAGATAACAACTGCTTCTGAAAGATTAGCCGAGTGCCAAGAGACGATTCTAAACCTCGGGAAGCAGTTGAAGGCTCTGGCTACTCCCAAGGAAGCTGCACTTTTAAACAAGGTCATTCTTAATCCAAACGACGAAACGCAAACATTGAGCGTCTCCACCACCACAACCACCCCCACCCCTACGACAGACACAGCCTCGACCCCAACTGTCTCTAATATGAAGACGACAAATAACCGGTTTTCTCTGCTAGATCAAATGCTAGCCGAGGATGATGCCTTCCCTAAAGATCATGAAATGCTGAAGCCTGTCGAAGTCGATGCCAATCACACTTCAACGTCAGACCCGGATAAGGCAATCAATCCACAGAAAGCAGTCCTCATATGGAATGGACATAAAAATGGAGTCGACAAAGATACAGTTGGTAATTTGGCTATCGTACCGAGCCGAAAGCAGGGAGATGGGGATGGGGGGTTGTGGAGAAAACTCTTATGGAGAAAGAAGAAAGGCAGGAGCCATAAAAAGGCCGTTCTATTCGGCGGATGAGGTGAAGGAAGCAAAGCACTGAAGTGCATAACAAGTTAACGACAAGATTGGCAGCTAAGTTTACTCTTCTTTGACTTCTGGTTTCTGTTTTGTTTGGTTTGTTGCTGCACAAATAGGAAATATAGATAATAAGGGATTGGATGCTTCCTAATTTTGCAGGTTTTGTAATGATTGAATGAATTTGTGATGTACATATGTAAATCCATGCCTAAACATGAACATATAACCTGACCAATGAATGTTTTTGTGCCTGATACTCATGTGACATGGATGGTGTTCTACTATACATCGCCAGACCTTATCTTTGTGTTGTTTAATTGATCTTTGTGTTGTTTAATTGTATACGTCAAAGTTTTCATGTCTATTATCCTCTAGTGAAGTTTAAACATAGCCCGTCCTCCTATCTTTGTGTTGTTTTATTGTATACGTCTATGTTTTCATGTCTATTTATGATCTAGTGAAGTTTAAACTTTGACGATATTATATGTCGTGAGAAGACAGACATTGTAAGTTGTAACATTCTCTAATATCGAATGGGAATTAAACAAGAAACATGGTAAAACTTTCTGTTTAGTAAGCTAGAGTGATTGTAACCGATGTCATCATGACATTGATAACTCAAGTAGCATCGATGTCGAATGTGTTGAAGAACGTGACATTCAACGATGGTGCTAGTAAGTTAGTGTTGTAGTGAACTGAATCAATAGAATGTATAGGGTGTGAAGATGACGAGATATTTGATTGTTGGCCTTAAGAACCAACATAACTATCATTACAATCAACAAAATATTTACCTTTCGTTATCAATATCACTAGAGACATTAACAAAAGAGTATATGACAAAGAACGATGCATTAAATCGAAGCCAAGCTTTATCGATGTGCCTATTATACTCGGAATATTGTTAGCAATAGGACAACCCGATAAAAGGGAAGTTGACAAAGCATGTGAATGATGAACAAGTTGAGTTTAATGTGTTTAATTTCTCAAGCTCCTAGATGAAGAGGTAGAGGAATGCAACGCACTTTATGATATTGTTTTGCTTTAATTTTGAATAATATGAAGTGTGTTGCATATAGTTTTAAATCTTTTTAACGGTGAAATTTCAAAGTTGAATTAATATACTTTTTTTTATTGAATTTAAATAGTGTAAATGAATGACTAAAATTAAAATGTAATGTGGAGTAAAATTGATTAAAAAAGTGACACAATAAATTAGTTTCTTAACTTATTATTAATTTGTTAGTGTCTAGAAGATTGATTTCTGAAGACAAACAAATAAAAGAAACATAAATAAATATATTTCATAACAATTATATAAGTTGAACTAGGGTTGGATCGGTGACCCGAGCAAATAAATAAATATATTTCATATACTCTTTTGTTAATGTATATGGGTCAAGTTTTAAAATTTTGAGTTGGTTGGATTGGTGACTGGAGCAACCCAAATAGACTTCACAAATTCTATCAAATATTTACATGTCACAACACATCACTAGTATCGGTTACAAACATTATGTATTCTTAATTTTTTTTAAAATAGGGTTAGGTTGAGTGAGACTGTAACCCTATTTCAAGAAACAACAAATGTCATCTCGCAAATCAAACCAAATTTTTATTTTCTAAAAATTCAACTCAACTCAACTCAAACTGATGAAAAAAAAAATCAACCCAACTTTTATAGTTTGGATTAGATAGTCTAAATTGGTCGAATTATCGGATCATATGAACACCTAAATAACTTATAATTTAGGAAGGACAAACCTCAAATAGTTTTTTGAATTATATTTGCATTTCAATTTTAATTAAAGAAATTAATATGGAATGTAATTAACAATATGAAACATACATTAATTAGGCATTGATTAATTTTATAGTTATTAAACCATTAATTAGGCATTAATCATTAACAAGTATAACAGCTAAATGACGAGTAATTAATTTTATAGTTATTAAACCATTAATTAGGTATTAACCATTAACAAGTATACCAGTTAATGACTACTTTAAAGTCAATAGGAGCATAACATTATATCTTCCTCAAATTTTCATGTGTACTAAATGACTAAGTGAGATTTTATAAATAACTAAAGTAAAGTACTGGGGAGGAAACCAGTTAGCCCAAGTGGTTTGTAATTTGTATGCCACAATTAGAAGAGAGTAGAAGCCACATAGCCCAAGAGAACAATAGCCCAACCAAGCCAAACCATGTGAGTGAATTGTAGCTAGCAACCCAATTTAAGTCTCTGAGTACTTGTTAATCCAACCCAGGCTAATCTCTCAAGCACCCAAAATCTGTCTAAGAGGCTCTATACGGCACAGGCTTATACCATTAGCTCCAGACTAAGCAGAAGCGAATCATCGCTTTGCACCTACCCACCCATCATATTTCGTTAGCTTTAAGGCATCACAAGTATCTTACATGAGGATGATACTCTTTGCAACACTTAAGTCACTCCAACTCAAAACTAAAACTAACTTAGAACACTGGTAAGCACTCTGAGTCTACATAGTCCAATCAACCAATAGATACGAGTCATGCAAAAGCTGTAAAATAATACCTTCAAGCAATGGATGATCGACTATGAGCATGTAAATCAACTATCAGAAACTATCCTTAATTAAAGGGTGTTTATATCGAAATGATTGGTAGCTATGCTAGTAAACGCTATATTCGGTTGTCGTATACACAATACTAGGCATCATTTTGCTATACGTACAAACAACTACCCACTTGTTTACCTTATTGATAAAATGAATCAAGTAAAGGAAAAGGAAAAACAAAACTAATCACATTGGAAACAAAAATGTTCAAACACATTTCTCTGACATTTCTTATATGCTTTAGAAAAAACCATTATAATTTATCAAGAGAAACTTTGAGTATTCCTTGTCCCTCAGTCTACCGATTCTTGTAGGGAAAGGATTGTCTCATCCATAGGGGAGAGAAAAAGAATGATGTTTACACAATGAAGAAATACAGATATAATTATATAGCCAGAAGGAAGAAGACAATGAAAATGAAGAGTGTAGAGAAGAAAAATGCCTCTGTTTGTATTCAGTCTCTGTAAAGTACGAATCTCGCAATCTCCTGAAGGCCAGCCTCTTCATAACATTGAGCAATACGCTCCACAGAGATGTCCCAAGTCCCATCAACCGAAGCTAAATCCAACAAAAAGGCAGCTTGATCCAAGGCAACCTGCAGTGCACAAGCCAGTAACAAAATTTATAGAAGTAATTTTTTAGGCTACTAAATGATATTTCTTGGTTTAAAACTGATCTTCAGTCTAGATTTTTCGTTTAGTTTTAACGTTTCAACAGTAGGATTGTCAACATATTGAAAGGAGTTTAAAACTTAAAAATGATAATAGATTATTAATATGAAAGACATAGACACAGATTACCCACTTGTTTAGTTTAGACCCGGTCGATTTCTGAAAATTGTACTTGTTTTCTCATCATTTCTCTATGATAGGTTTCATCTTTCCTAAGAAAACTTTTGAATTCTTAACCAAATTTCAAAAACAAAAACTACTTTTTGAACATTACTATTTTTAGTTTTCAAACTTGGGTTAGTTTTTTAAAACACAGGTGAGAAGTAGATAACAAAACAAAGAAATCCACAGGTGGATGTAATATTTATAGCTTAATTAGCAAAAACAAAAAATCAAATGGTTATCAAATGGACACTCAACACACATGAAAATGTTCATATGCAAAGGGTAGTTTTGACAAAATAACCTGTTCTAATTAATGTTTGTCTGCTTGATAATTTTAAAGTAATCCATAAAGAACAGTGAAAAACCTGGGCAGGAGCCTTTCCCTTTTTGAGGTCTTCTAGCTTTCCTTCTTCTGTGACCTTCTCTTTCAAATACTCAATTTGTTCATCTTCCCATTGAGCGATATTAGCAACTTCCTGAATATGAGCCAAAACCAACTCAAGAATCAACTTTTTGCAAGTATTCTTTGCTTTATCTTTCCCCATCTCTCCCAAGGCAAGGGGCTTAAAACAGAAAGCTATTAAGAAAAAGGCAAAAGAGATCAACCAGAAAGTCAATACCTCATACTTACAGCCTAGGGTCCACCATGGTGATTTTAAGGCTCCCCTCGCAGCATCCTTTGCTTCTGTTTTACGTCCCACCCTGATGCATGAAGAAAGCACAGATTCTTTAGGTACATTCTCGGCCAAAGCATTTTTGGAGTGATGAAAAAAATTCCCCACATACTTCAGCAAAACCTCTGCATTAAATACATATGGCCGTGCAAATCCCGGGAAGTGCTCCTTTTTAGTATAGAATTCTCCCGTCACCAGAGCTGAAACCTACACAAGCGGGTAAAGATATTCAAGTGCGTAAATTGGAGTCAAAGCTTCTTTCACTCACTGCATTTCAGTATTTCATAAAAGACAGCCTTACAAGGTCGCCTTCTTCAAAATGGCGCAATATTTTACGTTCTATGATATCTGGAAATATCCCAACCTGAGATTGAAAGATTGTCAGACCTGGCACTGCAAGATACATTGCAGATGATTTAAACCTTTTTTTTATTGTGTCCACCCAAAATGTGCTTAGGAAGTATATCGTGTGTGATGTGAGACTTAAAAACAGGAAAAAGAAAAGAAAAGAGGAAAATTTCTAATTGAAGGCTATAATGCCAGCACAAACTGCATTATGCAAAAATGTTACTTCTTCAGCAACAAGATAGCAGTACAGAAGATAAAATATATTACTTAAATACACTTTAAAGATACCTGTTTATGCATAAAAATATTTTTTACATAAAAAATTCTCTTTTATTTTCAAGAAGCATGGAGAAGAAGATTCTGAAGTCTAAAGACATCAGAAAACTGAAACTTCTGTTTCTTAGAGAGACCCCAAAAAGGTGATGATCAAGGCAAGCAGCTTTGTCAAGGAGCACAACCAACTTGCCTGTCACAACAAGGAAACGCCTTGCCCCATTTAAGAAAACACTTGTATACAAAAAATTTCGTTGATGGGGACAACCAAGAGAAGCACTATGAGAAATTGTAGAATACCTTTTTCAGCAAATACCCATCAATGTTTTTGATCTGAGATTCAGCAAAATCACCCCTTTCATAAAGTTTCTGCCCAGCATCAGCTGCTGCAAGAAATAGCTCATCATTTTGCTCTCCACTTCCTTTGGCATCTTCTTCCACTAGAAGTCTGTGAATAAATTGATCCACCTGCACAACAAAGAACTGAATTCTATATCAGAGTGTCTAAGGAAATGGTTTTAGAACATTGAAAAATGGGAAACAATTGCACAATAGATGCTTCACTTACGTTCTTGGCTAGTAGCCACACTCCATTCCTATTGACGTCTACTACTGGCATTTCCATCCTGAGGATAGAAGTTTATTAAGATGGAGGATGAAGCACCCATAAGAAAATGTAAAAAGTTTATTCTTATTACCCAGCGGGTGCTGTTGGCCAGCGCAGCAATGCAGTTATAGTACCTTGGAACAAGAACAAAGAATAGATTGAGATATCATACACCTATAAAGCGAACCAATTTGAATGAAAAATTCTAACATAATACCTGAGCTGTTTTTAGCCAGTGGAATGGCAAGAGGAATAATTCCTTGCTTGGCTCCAGGAGAAATTATGGATTCACCTGCTTAAAACCAACAATTTACAGGAGATTCCCGTGTAGATAAGAATATGTCTGCAGGTTCAAAAAATGTGGCAATTCAGGCTTATAATTGGTTGTATAATTCTATAGTTATTTTTAGTATTTACTAGTATAAGGAAAGCCAATGCAACATTTTATAGGGGAGAGGAGAATGGAAAGAAACTGATAGAACCTTTGGGGATGAAGATAAGCATGACATGACTCGGCATATAATTTTCAGAAAATAGAACATGAAATGAAGTTCAAGAAGGGCCTCGACCACTAGACCTCCAGGGATTCAAATGCTATTAGAGGCCTTAATTTATGAGAGAAGTAGCCAACAAAAAAAATAAAGGAACAAACAAGCCCAATATATTGCAGAAACGCATACATAACGATACATTAAGCGTACAATAACAAAAACTTATGCCACAGAGGAAAATTGAAGCAAAAACTCAGGTTATTAATCGTTTTATAAAAATGTTGAGATATAAGCAATTAGTCTACGGATTTCCAATAGATTCGAAATCTATTCACGAGGACATTATTGTTTCAATTCTAATTAGAGTGTCAAGCTTCACACTCCTAATAAAATTTATAAACAACTCCAAAGAACGAAGAATTCAGTGCCTGGACAAATTTGATGGATTCAATCGGGCAAGCTCTAAAGTATTAGCGATTAATTGGTGTAAGATTCATGATAGGAATGATTTGAAGCGCTTGACCAACGACATACCTCTAGTCTTCAGCATTTTCAACAAATTAGACAAATGCTGAGGAGGCTCAGTTGCCGCAACATCCTTGATGAATGATACATGGTCTGCAACACGGCGATGGTTCAAAAAGGCATTAAGATACTGAAAATCTATTAGGGAAATGTGCGAAAAATGAGCTCGAGGTGAACTTACCGGAAGTCGAAGAAGATGAAGAGCAGCGGATAGTGACTCCACGGCGGCCGAGGAGCAGTGAGGGTAGAACGGCGGCGCGTGGACTTCCACAGACCACTCCACCACCAATTTTCATCTTGCTTTTTCGAACTTTTCGATTCACAATCGCTGAACGCAGCAATACATGGGCCTCATTGATAACTGCTTTTATCTCATCTTTTCTGTGAACAAAATATGAAATGAAAATTGAGGCGCTCCGATAAAGTTCCTGTTTTTTATTTTCCTAATTTCTTTTTTTCTTTTTTTTTTTCTTTTTTTTTTTCTTTTCTTTTTCTAACCGATATAACTTACAAATGAAATAAATAAATTGAACAAAAAAATAATAATAATTAATTAAGTTTAAAAAGGGCAGTTAAATGTAAAAATTTTTTTTTTTTTTTTTTTTTTTTTAATACAGACTGACCTAAGCTTACGCATTTTTGTAATTACGAAAGGTGATTGCACCTGTAACGTACTCGTAAAACTTAATTTCTATTAGACTTCTTGAAAACCCTAGTTGACTTGAGTATCAGAATGTATGTGGTCAAGTGTCATGGTCATGCTTATATAAGATGTGTTGCTTGTGGTCGCACGTTTGGATATTTTTTGTCATACTTATCTAGGACGTGTTGTCCATGACTGCATGCCCGTCTCAAACCTCTTTTACTTGCTTTCATATTAGATAGGTCTTTAGTATTATTGTTGTGCTAATAGGTGGTCTATGACCCATTATCAAAATCATGTCTACACCTATCAAAGCTAAAATGTCCTGAAGTATACTATAGGAGGATTGACTAGTTGTTACTTCTTCCTACCTGAGTTATATGTTATCAAAATTGTTGTTGCTGCTTATTTGTTTTTAGTCTGTAACATTACTTTCTTTAAAGTTGTTTTTAACAAATTTTCTCACCCATGTTTTCTAAATCATTTCTCTCAAACATGACATGAGGTTCGAGCATATATTGCTATTTGTTCACACTATTTAAATTTTTCACGATTGACTTGTTTGTTGGATTAAAACAAATGTTGCACAATCGTTATCCCATTGCTATAATAATGCAATTATAAAACCGAGTACTATGTCAGATATTGTCCTCTCATATTGTTGTCCTCTTTGAGATTTTCCTTTTGGGCTTCCCCTTAAGGTTTTAAAATCGTCGGAAAGTTTCTACACTTTTATAAATGGTGTTTTGTTTTCTTCCCCATCCAATATGGGACATCACAATTCACCCCCCTTCAAGGCCCAGTGTCCTCACTAGCACTTGTTCCTTTCTCCAATCGATGTGGGACTCCACCAAATCCACCTCCTTTCGGGACCAAATCCACCTCCTTTTGGGGCTAGCGTCCTTACTGGCACACCACCTCGTGTCTATCTCCTTCAGGGAACAATGAGAAGGCTGACACATCATCTGGTGTCTGGCTTTCATACCATTTGTAATGCCCTAGATCCACCGCTAGCAGATATTGTCTTCTTTGAGCTTTCCCTTTCAGGTTTGCTTTAAAACACATATGCTAGAAAAAGGTTTCCACACCGGTAGGAAGAGTGTTTTGTTCTTCACCTCAACCAATGTGAGATATTACAGTATCGTCCATCATTTTCATTTTTAGACCTTAAACTAAAAAGAAAAAAAAAAAAACCCTTTAATCCATTTTTAATCAAACAAACTCGAAAATAGAGTTACAACCAACACTATAAAATTTTCAGTATTATTATAAAAATTGAAAATATATAACGTTTGTAATCAATATTAACGTTAATAATTTTTTTAAAAAAAGGAGCCAATAGAAGCCCAAAAACAACCTCAAGTTTTGAAATTTTTAGTGTGTAATTGATTGCAGCTATTTTCAGGCAATGAACAGACCTGTAAGCCTTCCGTATTTCTCTGACTCGGTCTTACCGCTCCTGAATACGCCACATCATCTCACCACTAACCAAAAACCAACCCAAATCACACACTTTCTCTCTCCTCTTCCCATTTCCCCCTTCCTCCTTTTCTCTCTCCTTTTCCGGCAGCCACCGGATTAATAAAAACAAAAAAAACAAAAAAAAAGATCGTCCGTCTGCAGCACGGTGCCACTTCTTCCCCATTCTCCGGCCGACGGCTTCTCCGACCACCACTGTCACCGTCCTCTCTTCCTAAACTTGATTGGTCTGTCACAGATCCGAACAACAACCGGGTAACGTTAATGCCTCATTTCTTCTTCTTTCTTATTTCTTAACATTCTCCTTGTTTAATTAATTGATCTTAGCCCATTGTTGAGTTTAGATTAAAAACAAGAACAAAAATTCATATTTGTTTATGTGAAAGATTTTTTTTATTAGAAGTAAGAAGGATTTGTTGGTTGATATTAGTTTGAATCTGGTGAATCACAACAACCAACTAAATCTTACCCAACTTTCCAAAACATCACAAATATTTAAATTTATAAGTGTTGAGTTACTACCGGTAAACATTTTAACTTTTATCAGATTTTGATTTGTTGAGTTACTACCGGTAAACATTTTAACTTTTATCAGATTTTGATTATGAATTTAAGAGGTAGGAAATAAGTAAAACTTCTAAATAATTAAAAATAATCCTAATATATCGACACCCAATTCAGGATAGATAGTTGGGTTGGATTGAATTGGATTGTAAACATTAATGAGTTGCTCCAAACCAATTAACACTAATTTTGGATGGGAATATAAACGTCAGTGAAGTTTCTCCAAACCCATTAACACATTTTGTTTGATAGTTAGATTGGATTGGATTGTAAAAGTAAATTGCTCCAAACCAATTAATACTCAATTTTCTATTGGTTAAAAAGATTTTTTACAGCCCAACCTGTTCTGTGTATGCCTCTAAATATAATTCTAAAAGAAGAGTGGACAAGTATTTTGAGTATCAGTTTTATATTGTGAGTTTTATATTTCTCAAACACGAACAAAATTCCAAATCAATTAACACTAAATTTTGTTTTGGTTCAAAAGATTTTTTTCGGCCCAACCTATTCTGTCATGTATGCGATTAACTAATAGTAACCCAAAATCACTAGGACAAAGATGACACAAAATATAGTAATTATTTGAAGAGAATATTAAGGTAGAAAAAAAACTAGGAGGAAATAAGAAATCTTATATGATCAAATATTATTATAATTTTGTTGATCTAACATTTTTAAATAATTAAAAAAATATAAAAAGAGAGGTTTTTTATTTGTAAGGATATTTGTAGTTTTATTTATTTATTTTTAAATAATATATTATAAATGAATAAAATTTAGGGTTTGTGGCTGTAGGGTAGAGTAAGATGGATGGCAGTATTAATGATCTTAAGGTGCCTCTAATTCCACGCGACCTCGATAATGTAAGTTCTCCCCTTATAATTAATAACTATTTACTTTTAGTTTTTCATTTTTTTTCCTAATTTTTCTTTATTAAATTTTAAATTTTAATCAAATTAAAAAACATATAGATACATTTTTCAAATTGATATTTTAGTTTAAATTTAAAAATTAAATAACAAAAAAAAAATTAATAATAAAATTTATGAGTTTACAAAATACAAATTATAAGCTTAAACGATATAAAATTTTATACATCGAAGTCACTTATTATATAGATTTAGAATTACACTCTTATCAAGCTATGTTTATGGATATAATCGAATTATCCAAAATATAATTTAGATTAAAATTAGTTTTACTTTTGTAATTACTCGTCTAATTATAAAGATATTTATAGTTTTCTATTCGGTTAAATCTCTAAACTATTTTCACACGTATAAAATAAATAAATAAATAAATAATTGAAGGTTCATAATTTACCAGAAGTATTATTATTTTTGAGAAAGTGGAAAATAAATTAAGAACAGTAACTTTCCGATACCAAGTATGTCGTCGGAATATCACAGGAAGACAGAGTGGCAGAATTTCTAGAAGCCGGAGGTTTCGCGGCCGAAGAGTTCTCAGAACAAGGCATTGCAATATGTCGTCTAAGAATCAGAAGAATGATCTGCACGGCCAAAGCTCGATCTCTTCAACATGCCGTACGCATGGTCAACGGCGTCAAACGAGTACTCATCGGTCCCGGAATAGATGAAGCCAAAATCTTCTTCGATCCAAATTTGACCACCGAAGCCGAAATCCTCGCTGCCACCGATGATTCCGGCTTCGAATCCGAGCTCATCTCCGCCGCAGACGAGGCCTACAAAGTTCATATAAAACTCGATCAAGTTGGCCCTGCGGACATGACCGCCATAAGAACCTCTCTTGAGCAAGCTTCTGGAGTGAACTCTGTTGAAATGGATGGGCTAGGGCAGATGGTTTCCATCCACTATGACCCTGACCGGACTGGTCCGAGGTCCCTTTTGCAGTGCCTCAAGAGCTACGGAGCGAGTTTGTATGTGCCACCGAAGAGAAGAGATGTGGAGCAGCATCAAGAAGCTTGTACTTATAGGAACTTGTTCTTGTTCAGCTGCTTGTTTTCTGTTCCTGTGGTGGCTTTTGCAATGGTGCTTCCTATGCTTCCTCCTTATGGGGAGTGGTTGAATTTTAGGGTTTACAATATGCTTACTGTTGGAATGGTTCTTAAATGGATCTTCTGCACACCAGTCCAGTTCTTTGCTGGCCGGAGGTAATTTTATCATCAATATCATTGTAACTATCAATATTGTGGTGGTATCAGCTTCTTCCCATTGGCTTCTTCATAGTCTCTGTTTCTCATTTCTGCTAGCCTCTAGTTTCTAATAACTAGGTAACATTTTCTTGTTTCTAGTTTCTCCCAAAGAAATGAGACAGAAGAAAAATGGGTTTTCATTAGAAATGGACATTGTTTAAAAGGGTGAACACTAATTACTTCTTAAATTTCATTAAATTATTATTTGGCTATGTTTGGTTTGATTTTAGTCTTAGGGTTTACAAGTTTTAATCCAATCTCTGTTATTTTGTTAAATCTTTCCAATTGTTCATAAAAAGGTTTGCATTGTTCTTAAGTGACATGTTTTTCTTTGCTTGTGTGTGGAGAGAGGTGATAAGAGGCAGCGTTAAAACTGTAGAATATTGGATAAATTCAAGAGCATTTTGGATAAGAAAGTGCTGCTTAACACATTTATGGTCTTATTTTTCAATGGAAAAAGGCAGGAATAAGAAATTAAGGATCAGTTACTATTTTCTTTGTCAAGAAAAACAAGAAACAGGAAAAAAGGAGCTGAAAATGAGAATGTTTCAGCTTAAGGTTTAGAGTCGTAGTTTTCTTGAAGTTGAAATGTGTTTTAGATAGTTTAATGGTTTTGTGGATAATTTTTAACAGATTTTATGTAGGATCATACCGTGCATTACAACAGAAATCAGCAAATATGGATGTTTTGGTTGCTGTAGGCACCAATGCAGCATACTTTTACTCAGTATACATAGTATTTAAAGCATCCACTTCCAACTCTTTTAGAGGGAAAGATTTCTTTGAGTTTAGCTCCATGTTGATCTCCTTCATTCAACTTGGAAAGTATTTGGAGGTCATGGCCAAAGGGAAATCATCAGATGCTTTAGCGAAGCTTGCTCATCTTGCTCCTCATACCGCTTGTTTGATGACCTTTGATGATCATGGAAATTTGCTATCAGAGATGGAGATTGATACCCAGTTGATACAGAGGAATGATATCATTAAGATTGTTGCTGGGGCAAAAGTTCCTGTTGATGGAATTGTTATTAGTGGTGAAAGCAATGTGAATGAGAGTACAATTACTGGAGAAGCAAGATCCATTGCGAAAACACCCGGTGATAAGGTACTTTTTTCTTGTCCTTTCGGATATATATAAAAAGATAGGATTCGATTCATTTTAATAAGAAAGAAAAACAAATAGGATTGATTATGTATCAAAATTGCATCACTACATCGAAGGAAGGCTTTTTTGTAAATATATTGAGTTTATAGCTTGGCACCCAAAATCAATGATTGTCATTGTGGACATAATTTGTGTTAGGATCTACCAAAGAAATTATCTTTTAAGTTTGCGGGACTGTTAAATTTAGCTCATAAATTTGCACCGTTTGATGCCATGAACAGGTTATTGGCGGGACTGTCAATGAAAATGGATGCTTATTTATTAAGACCACACATGTTGGATCTGATACTACACTTTCTCGAATTGTACAACTAGTGGAATCAGCTCAGCTATCACGAGCACCGGCTCAAAAATTAGCAGACCGGATATCAAAGTTTTTTGTTCCTGTTGTGAGTTTAATTATTTACCCATTTGCTTGGTACAAATTACTGCCTAATAAAACTTAAAGAGTCTCTTACCATGAATAATTTTAAAGTTCTGTTTCCTTCTTTCTTTTTCACATTTAGGTTGTTGTGGCAGCATTTGTGACATGGCTTGGTTGGTTAATTTGTGGGGAAGCTGGTTTGTACCCTAAACATTTTATTCCAAAGGGCATGGATGAGTTTGAACTTGCACTGCAATTTGGCATTTCAGTGCTGGTGATCGCGTGCCCATGTGCCCTTGGTTTAGCAACACCAACTGCTATCATGGTTGCATCAGGGAAGGGTGCTTCTCTTGGTGTCCTCATTAAGGGAGCAAGTGCACTTCAAAATGCATACAAGGTACTCTACGTCTACGCCTACTCGAAAGTCATTTGTTAGTGACATAAAATGCTTTAAAGAAAAAGTTAAAAGCATCTTAAACTACTTTTTTGTAGAGTATTTTTCTTTTAGCTTAAATGCTTTAACAAGAAGTCTTAAAATTACTTTTAAGAATGTAGAACCCTAAGCGTGTTTGAGTGCTTTCAGTGAAAGCACCCCAACTATAAATACTTAAGTAAAAAAGGAATGTTTGATATTTTGTTTTACACTCTTAAAAGTGCTTTTAAGTGCATCTTGGTCAAGTACTTTGGCCAACTACACTTTACAAGTGCCTTCTCACAAAGCACTTCAAGACGTTTTTTTACATATTTTTATAGTACTTTTGTCCTTTGAACTTTCAACCATGAAGGTTTCATTTGTGGATGATTATGGAATTGGTTAACTTTTTACTTGGGTGAATATTGAATCAAAGCCTTTTTATTTCAACTGAACAGGTGAAAATGGTAGTTTTCGACAAGACTGGAACTCTAACGGTTGGCAGGCCAGAGGTTGTTAGTGTTGTGCTTTTTTCTACATTTCCAATGCAGGAGCTCTGCGATGTAGCAATAGCAATTGAGGTGAGTGCACTTGTAATTCAAGTTGATGGATCATGCAAAGTAAATGAGATTAAAATTGTGTTCTTACTTGTTTTAATCTTTGTGTTTAGTCAAACAGCAAACACCCTTTAGCAAAATGTGTAGTGGATCATGCAATGAAAATGAGAAAAAAGTTTGGGGCCCGAACCGAATGTCGCAAACGCATACAGAACTTTGAGGTGTTCCCGGGAGGAGGGGTTGGAGGAAAAATTGATAGAAAACCAGTTTTAGTAGGAAACCGAAGGCTCATGCGAGCTCACAACATTGTTGTTGGTCCTCAAGTTGATCGTTATGTTATAGAAAATGAGCGGCTGGCTCAAACATGTATATTAGTGGCTATAAATGGCAGGGTAGCTGGAGGTTTTGGTGTTATAGATGCGCCAAAGTCTGGGACTAAAGCTGTTATATCGTATCTTCGCTCAATCGGCATCTCAAGCATAATGGTCACTGGCGATAACTGGGCCACAGCATTTGCCGTTGCAAGAGGGGTTGGGATCAATGAGGTCTTTGCAGAGATGGATCCAATTGGAAAAGCTAACAAGATCAAATCCTTAAAGGTAAAACTTCTGTTTCTCCAGCTTGACTTGCTGCATCTGTAGGAAATTTATGGTCATGCTCAATAAGAATAATCAGATTGAAATGATATAGCCATGGGTAATATATTTATTTTAGGAACCATGAATGTCTACAATGGTACGATATTGTCCACGTTGAGCATAAGCTCTCATTGCTTTGCTTGTGGTTTCCCAAAAAGGCCTCATATCAATGGAGATGTATTCCTTATTTATAAACTCATGATTATCCCCTTAATTACTCAATGTGGGACTCCCTCCCAACCATCCTCGACAATCATCTCCTTGAACAAAGTACACCATAGAGCCTCCCCTGAGGCTTATGATGGTGCCCTCGAACAGGCTCCCCGTAACCGAGGCTCGACTCCCTTCTCTAGAGCCCTCAAACAAAGTACACCCTTTGTTCGACACTTGATTCACTTTTGACTACACCTTCGAGGCTCTTAACTTCTTTGTTTGACATTTGAGAATTCTATTGACATGACTAAGTTAAGGGCATGACTGTGGTATCATGTTAGGAACCACGACTCTCCACAATGGTATGATATTGTCTACTTTGAGCATAAGTTCTCATGGCTTTGCTTTTGGTTTTCCCGAAAGGCCTCATACCAATGGAGATGTATTCCTTACTTATAAACCCATGATCATCCCCTTAATTAGCCATTGTAGGACTCCCTCCCAACAATCCTCAGCGAATAAAAATGACCAAATTTGTAAACTTTCTTATTATTGTTCACAACTAATATAGACATTAAAAGTACAAGGATGAACATGATATAAACCGAACTGACTATATTGAAGTGTACGACTGGTGTGGTCATTAAAGTTCATGAAGTAACTGATCCTTTATTAAGTTCATGAAGTAACTGATCTTTTGTTGACAAGTGAACGCAGACAACAGGGAATATTGTGGCAATGGTGGGAGATGGAGTAAACGACTCGCATGCCTTAGCTGCAGCTGATGTTGGCATTGCCATTGGTGCTGGAACAAATATTGCTATAGAAGCAGCTGATATAGTTCTCATGCGAAGCAATTTAGAAGATGTAGTTACAGCCATAGATCTCTCAAGACAAACTGTTTATCGTATATGGCTTAACTACATCTGGGCACTTGGCTATAATATTATAGGTATGCCTATTGCTGCCGGAATCTTATATCCCTTTACTGGAATCCGATTGCCGCCGTGGCTCGCCGGTGCCTGCATGGCTGCTTCCTCCCTTAGCGTCGTATGTTCTTCTCTCTTATTGAAATGCTATAGGAGACCCTTGAATTTTCAATCCACTTGAAATGTTGAGTTTGGTGTGAGTTTGTGATGAAAAAGTGATGATTTTAGTTGTGATTCAATTCATTTTTCAAGATTTTTTGAAAATACTTCTGTTAGAAGTAGCGAAGGTAGTGCTTTTTTGTAATGAAATAAGTGTTGTACTCTGAAAAAAAGTCATTTCAAACTCGTTCATTTCATAGTTTTTGTATCTTTTCCTCATAGATTGATAAATAAATTATTCTTTCTAGCCTTGGTTGTAGGTAGGCCTTTTGGAATTAGATGGCTTAATACGTAGGTTAGTGACCTCCATCTTGGAGCAAATTTTGTGGGCTATTTGTCTCGAGGTTGTTACGTGTGTATAACAAGTTTACGTAGGAGGCTACCCATCGAAAAACTTATGTTTCTCGTAAATAATTGAGTTAAGTTCTTATTAATAAGTCCATTGGAAATTATTTTTTCTTAAATACTTTGCTCCAATAAAACGTGTGAAACAGATAAATAAAATATTTTTCATAATAAAATAATTTAAATAACATAAGATAGATCTTAGAAATGAAAATCTTCTTCCAAATAATGACTCCAACCAAAATTCACAAACTATATCTATTTAGATTTATATTATCTATGAATTCATAACATATATGCAATTCTAATCTTCACACTACTTGGCATCGAACTTATCGATTTGATAACATTGATTGATTGATTCCAATGACGATTGATCGATTTCATAGCATTGGTTGACTGATTCCGATCAATTGATTTTAGTCGAGTTTTGTATACATAAGTATAAGAAGTAATCTAGACGCATGTTAAGTTCAAGTTGTTCAAAGTTTGTTCCTAATTTGTAGCTCATGTTCTTGGGCCTCCTTGGCTTCTATAATCTTGCAAATTAGTTGTAAATGGCCTATTAAACTCAGCAGCTCAACCCCATAAACTCTCTGAAATTGCATCATTTCTTCACATTTGGAGCCAATCCAATACCATATTAGTCCTTTTGAGAGATGGAAATGAACTTGGTGTTCCCATTGGACGCGTTTTAGTGCTGTTTTAATTTATGGGTAATCACTTGTGAACTCAAAGCTTGAATTGTCAATACTCAGAAAAATCTCAGCTTTTTTAGTTCCAGAGTGGCGAGATCTTCCACCATTGGACGAGAGGCGCAGAGATGGGGTGCTGAGAGCTGCTCTTGTTTGTGTTACTGTGTATAATTCAAAACAACGACGTCACTCTCCTTTTCCCCCCCAAATTTTCTCTTACAAAGTCTCTCGTTCCTTTCACCAAACAAACGCGTTTCTATCCCGAAGTTCTATTTTTTTTTTCACCTTTTACTTTGATTCCTAAACAGTTCTAGTTTCTTTGGTTTATGTATTCTTTTCATCGATAATGCCCATCAGGGTCGCAGTCTAAATTTGGAAGAAGCCGCTCCCATGATGAAGATGCCTCATTTGGCTGACTTTAGGGTTTCGGGTCGATAACCCATCTCGATTTTTGCTTTGTATCCTTCGGATTTTGGTTTTCCATTGTGGATTTGGGTTTAAGTTTTCATCGGCAGCTTCGCCAAAGTCAATGGCGTCGAAGGTTTCTTTGCCTTCACCTTCAGCCGATAGATCGGAATTGCACGATGATCCCCAGGTACTGTGCTTCTCTTCTCTTAATTCCTGAGTTTTGTTTTGTGATTAGACTTGTCAGTTTTGTGACGGCATTGTGAGAAATGGTTGGCTTTTGATCATTGCGTTTAAGATTCATTTGCACTTTGATGAGGTGCTTGATCCATAGGTGCGTTGATAAATTCCCAACAGCATCTGAGAAGTTTTAGTATCAGTTTTTGGTGTTTCTACGTTACTGCGCACTACAAAATGAGCAATGTTTGTAATTTGGGGATTGTGGTGGTAATTTTCTCCATTTTTTCTTCTATTCACGTTCCTTTCTAACAGCTAGGATTTATCAGGATTTTTTCCCCCTTTTTCTCCGGTGAGATGTTCTTATTGAAGTATCCATTTGTTTTTCTGCTCTTTATTGGTGTAAAGGCAATCATCTTGTCTTTATACACTTCTGGCCAAATGGATAACTCCTTTTTGTTAGATGAACACGACTCTCCACAATGGTATGATATTGTCCACTTTGAGCATAAGCTCTCATGGCTTTGCTTTGGGCTTCCTCAAAAGGCCTCGTACCATTGGAGATAGCATTCTTTGATTATAAACCCATGATCATTCCCTAAATTAGCCGATGTGGGACTTTCATCCAACACCTCCCCTCGATCATTCCCTAAATTAGCATTCCTCGATTAAGGGGTTCCTTGATTAAGGGGAGACGTACTTTGTTCGAAGGGATGTGTTGGATGAAAGTCCCACATTGGCGTACTTTGTTCGAAGGGATGTGTTGGATGAAAGTCCCACATTGGCGTACTTTGTTCGAAGGGATGTGTTGGATGAAAGTCCCACATTGGCGTACTTTGTTCGAAGGGATGTGTTGGATGAAAGTCCCACATTGGCGTACTTTGTTCGAAGGGATGTGTTGGATGAAAGTCCCACATTGGCGTACTTTGTTCGAAGGGATGTGTTGGATGAAAGTCCCACATTGGCGTACTTTGTTCGAAGGGATGTGTTGGATGAAAGTCCCACATTGGCGTACTTTGTTCGAAGGGATGTGTTGGATGAAAGTCCCACATTGGCGTACTTTGTTCGAAGGGATGTGTTGGATGAAAGTCCCACATTGGCGTACTTTGTTCGAAGGGATGTGTTGGATGAAAGTCCCACATTGGCTAATTTACGGAATGATCATGGGTTTATAATGAAGGAATACTATCTCCATTGGTACGAGGCCTTTTGGGGAAGCCCAAAGCAAAGGCATGAGAGTTTATGCTCAAGGTGGACAATATCATACCATTGTGGAGAGTCGTGTTCTGGCTCTTTGGGTCTTGCTCTTCCTCTGGTAATATTCATACACCAATGATGTTTGTTCTGAAAAAAGATTTATCTATCAGTTTTTCTTCAATATCAAAGCTTCACTTTCTTATTGGAGTGTTATCTCCAATTTTCTTTGTTGATCCCTATGATTCTGGTGAAACCTATACCTATTAATTTACTTGAAAGAGAAAAAAAGAGAGAAATTAGTTCCATCTTTTGTATTCTATGGGAACAACCACCTGTTAACTTTATTAACTTGTTTAACCTTCTGCTGTTCCCCATAGACAATGAACCCAGAAGGACAAGATCCTTCTCCTAAGGAGATCCTATCAGTCATTGATTTTCTAAAGAAGCAAGTTGCCGGTGAACGTTGTAACTCCATACAGGTGCTTTCATTACTATGGTCACACAAGCTTCTCACTTTTTTAGCTAGCTTAGAGTTGAATTTTGCGTTAATAGTGTATCAATATTAACTTCTACTGGATCTCTCTTAATTTTTCAGAAAAGAATGGAAGAAAACAAGCAGAAGTTAATCGACATCACCACTCACTTGTTGAAATCATCAGCAGAAAGAAGGATAAGAAGGATACATGATTCAGATAAGGGGGTGGATCTATTGACAAAGAGGCAGAAAGATGCCCTTGATATGCAGAATGGTATAGATGTAAGTGATGGGGAAAATGACCAATCTCAAGAAGATGGGCATGCATCTTCTGCTGTTCTTCTTGGATCTAATGTTGCAGTTAGAAATGCTGTACGACCTATTAAGCTTCCTGAAGTTAAAAGATTACCTCCTTATACTACATGGATATTTTTGGACAGGTATGTAAAATTTCTTCACTTTTCCTTATCTTTTTTCTGAAATTCCTCTAATTAGTTAGTATTATTTGAATTGTCTGAGCAGCTCAAATCCATGGAGGTATTGTGTGCATGTGGGTAACTAGTATGATGCAGAGTTTTGGGGGTTGTAAAACACCATATAACTGAAGTTTAAGATCTTGCTCAAGTTCTAATCGTAATTATCTGTTTCTATTGTTGTTAGAATACTGGATTTTATTCCTGTTTCCTGATATTCTACTTTAAGTTACCCGGTTATAGTTTTGAAGTCTCGATGGGGTTCATATAGAAGTCGTTTTGTGCAAGGCTGGGTCATAGGCTTATAGCATTGCCTGATGGCATGCGTTATGGCAAGTATCATTTAAAATAAAAATTAATCGTGCATACATCTGGCTGGAAAACAATCAAATGAAGTATTTACGGAGAATAAGAATTCTCCTTTTCACTATCAATTTTTTTGTCACTCAAGGATGTATAGCCTCTCTCTCTCGAGTGTGGGGAATCAATTTATGCAATATCGCTATCTCGAGAACATTATCTTTAAGTCATTTACAAGGCTATGCTTTTTCTAAGACTTCCTTTGTTTATGCTTGCCTAATCTTTGTAAAAGTGGATGCCTAACAATAATAAAAAATATTATACATACTATTAGCTCAAGCATGAGAGATGAGAGATGGTCGCTCTGTTCTCTTTCCTCTTGTTTTCACCTGCCTAAATTCTCCACCAAAATTTCTAATCTCAGCCAATTCATTTTCATTGGATTTCTGATCAAGTAAGTATCTTCTATCAGATTTACCTTTTCATGGTCAGTTGTTTGATTGTTTCTTCCTTTAGAGAATGCATTAAGTAGATGTTATGTTGTTAATAAGTACTTTTGTATTTGGTGTGAAGAAGATTGCTTTTATATAGAAGATAATGAAAATAAGACGGTCATTCCCTTTCCTTTTCTCAACTTTGGGCTGGTTCTTTGAATGTGTAGTATGGTCTTCAACAAGGGGAAGAAAGTAAGGGTGGATCACCTTTTGAGATATGTTAAATGCTTATCTCAATAAATTTGAAAGTAATATGCAAACTCCTCTAGTTCAGTTAAATGATTATTCCATGAAGGAAGATATCATTAGGTTGTCCTATGTGGATGCTATGAGAAGGATTTTAGAGCCTAAAGTTCCAAATAAATCAAGTACAGATTCAGACAATTCTAGAATGTTTCTTTTTAATCCTGAACAACTTAGAAAAACCAAGGGATTTTCATTTATATTGGGTGAGAAAAGAAAGGAAGTAGTAGACTTGGATTGGATCTCCATTATGTTAATTTCTAGACTATATGTTCATGATGGTTGGAAGAAAATCAGAAGTCCATTTTGAAGCCACCTTTCTGGTTAATCCATCTATGGTTGATGAAGCAAGACTTCAAATGAAAGATGGAAGAGTCTTGAGTGGTCTTGGTCCAAATGGGAGATAGATGTCCATTGGAATTTTCTATTTGAAATTTGAGAAACGGTCAGATGAAAAACATAGCGAACCAGAAGTTATTTTAGGCTATAGAGGGTGGATTTTTATATTGAACTTGCCTTTGAGATATGGATGGGGTAGGGATTTATGCTTTTGGACTATGAATCCTCCCTTGTAATTCTTGTCCATCTTTTATGTGACCCCTCTCCCTTGAGCAGCTTTCCTTCTCTTGGTTGTGGAAGGTTAAAATTCCAACAAAGGTCAAATTCTTTGCATGATATGTTTTGCTTGAGAGGGTGAGTACTCTTGATTGTTTGCATGCCATGTTTTTCTTGGGAGGTGAATATTCAGAATCATGTTGCATCCTTTGTGGCGGGGCCACATTAGTACCTAATTTTTAAGAAGATGGCGAGGACTTAGACCACATTCTTTGGAGTTGTTAGTTTGCTTGGTCTATTTGGCTTGCTTTTTTTAGATGTTTGATTTTATTCTAGTTAGAAGTTTCTGGTTGGAGAGGAATCATAGATTTTTTAGAGATTCGGAGAGTTCTTCATGAAAGGTTTTGGTTACTTCAGTTAGGTTTATAAATTCCTTTCGTATCAGTTTCTAGGAGCTTTGTTCTTTTTCTCTACGATATTATTTTGGATTGGAGGCCCTTTTTGTATAATAAGCTTTGAGAGGCTCCTTTTATTGAGCTGTCCTTTTGTAGGCCCTTTCATTAGTTTTGTATCATTTCATTTTCTCTCGATGAAATTCAGTTTCTTATATATAAAAAAAAGAATGGTGAACCACAGGAACTACAGTTTCCATGATATGGTGGATGGGTTAATCTATTCCACATAGCTATGCGGTGTACATTGTTTCTTGGTTTTTGTAAATGGAATATTGGAGACCGCACCACAAGACATCTACCCTTATGTTTGGTGATTTTGGTGCAGAAATCAGAGAATGACAGAAGATCAATCTGTGGTTGGTCGGAGGAGAATATATTATGGTCAAAGTGGAGGAGAAGCCCTTATTTGCAGTGATAGTGAGGAAGAAGCAATCGAGGACGAGGAGGAAAAGAGAGACTTCGTGGAATCTGAAGACTATATACTTCGGTTGGTATAAGCAAATTGATTGTATTTAGGCATTTTCTAACACGTTTCACTGTAAATTGTTGCCTACGCATTTATATTTTTGATGTACGTACAACTTACTAGTAGGTTTGTGATTCTTCATAATCAAACCAGAGAAATTCAATCAGTAATCACACATATATTTATCTCAAAGTGGAGGAGAGACCCTTATTTTTGGCCGGTCAACTGATGTACTGACATTGAAGAAAAATTAGCCACTAGTTTTTGCCCTTATGTAAATTTTGTATTTTTAATTTCTATCTCATTGGACATGCATTTGAAATTTCTTATGCAAAAAACTTCATAAAAATGAACAAATGATTACAACTCAACCACTTTTTGAGAGGGTGAGACTCTCTTATATGACCTTAACAACTAGGGGATGGTGTATTTCCATCTTTGCCTTTCCTAACCTAAACATTCACTATTAAGGGCCTAAAATCTCCCCTTGAATTGAGAGCTACCCTATCCTTGATGTGAAAATTTGGAAATTTGTTGTGAATTGTGTCAAGTGATCCTCAAGTAGCTTTGTATTTAGGTAGACCCGTCACTGAACAAATAGTTCCCACTCCTTCATCTCTTCCTTAGTTGGTAAGCTATAATATATTGTGGAATGGTTTACCTCAAAATCATCAGTGAGGATTGGCGGTTGAGCTTCAATCAACGTGTTACTTCCCATCATTTTTTTCAATTGTGAGACATGAAACATGGGGTGGATATTATTTTTTTCAATTGTGAGACATGAAACATGGGGTGGATATATTCGATTCATGAGGCAGATCCAATCTATGTGACCTGCACGATCCATCCACACCACAACAGGGTCCAAAGAACTAGGGAGATAAATTCTCATTTCTTTTTTTGGCCTGGGATGCCTGTCTATAAGGTCTTAATTTCAAGAATACTCATTCTCCTAGGCCAACCTCCCGCTCTCTTCGTTTGTGATCAATAAACCTTTTCATCCTCTCTTGTGTCACACTAGCTACGACTTGAGCTTATCTAACACCAAATCCCTTTTTTTCCAATTGCTGGTCAAGTTTGCCATTTGTCGTTCGCTGATCACTATAAAACATGATTGGAGAAAGTGCTCAACTATACTCACTGTGGAATGAAGTGGTATTGAGAGAAGGATAGGTGGTGTTGTATTGAAATTTTGACCACAAAAGTCAATGTAGCCATTGCTTTGATTTCTCTCTAGAAAATCATTGGAAATAGGTTTGGAAGCATCTATGACAATCTTGGTTTGACCATCTGTGTTGGTGTAGTATGCCATCCTCCAATATAACCATGTGCCTTGTAATTGGAAAAGCTTAGTGCAAAACTGATAAATACCTTGTCTTGATCAGATCCAATGGAGGAGGAAAATCCATGTAAGTGCACAATTTTCTTTACAAACATAGCAACCACTATTTTGGCAGTGTAAGGATGGCTAAGTGCTAAGAAGTGAGTGTATTTGCTCAATCTGTCCTTCATTGCAAGAATTGTGCATGTCTTTTTGATCAGGGCAATCCTTCCATAAAGCCCATGGAAATGTCTCCATACTCGATCTAGTCTTCATAACAGTTGGAGAAGTCTTGATAGAGTCAAAAGATTTGTTTCGTTGGCACACTTGGCATTCCTCCATATACTTTTTCACCCCCTCATACTGTCTAATATAACTCATTTTCGGAAGTTGGGGTTAATATCAAACGGTTATTGTACCGCCAAGTTCCTTGGTGTGTGGAGAACTTAGGGTGAGTAGATGAATCTTCCTCCAAATCTTGTTTAATTTGCATCAACATGGGGTTGTTCACATCTCTTTCTACCATCTCGGCATCTAACATAGTGGAGTTGAGCTTGGAAGTAGTTGATTTATGAAAGAACATACTACTGGATTCAAGATTTCACACCATGATGTCTAGTAAAACATGACATTGCAATTTTAGAGAGAAGTGAATCCATACTCTTTTGTTGCTTCATCAAAAAGCCTTCTCCTCAGGCTTAGATTTACAATCTCCTTCCGTACATCCTTGATGAATCCTTTAGCGTTTGAGATAGCATGCATATCAGCATCCACCCATGCAACTTCCTGTAGACTAATTTTGCCTTCCACGCAGCATGCCCTCCTTTGGTTTCAGTAATTAGGGGCAAAAAAGCCAGCACCATGGTCTTGACCTCGTAAGATTATAAGCCACTTGAGGGTATCAACACCATACCTACTCAAACTTTCCTTTCTCTGAAAAACTCCACATGAATGGATCTCCACAGCCACTTTGAAATTAAGGCTTAATTTTTGTGTCAATTTTTTTCACTCTCATGCCGCCTGAAGAAAGAGGGAGGCAACTCATTTTCAGTTTACCAAATTGTAACCCTGATATGAGTTAACTCCTTTTTCGAATTATCATTTAAGTTTGACATTTTAATTGGAAGTATAATGCACAAATACTCCATATATANTTTTTTTTTTTTTTTTTTTGTAAAACACTATATGCAAAGTGAAGATAACTAGCCATTATTTACCTTACCTTGACAGAATGACGATAAAAGAAATCGGTTCATCTGATCTGGTGCTAGAGTCACTTGCCACTTGTTTTTCTAGAAGTCCTGGTGAAATAATGGTATGGACTTTATTTCACATAATATAAAATTTAAAGAAGCTTCTCTTCTCTACTCCATCTGATTAAAACTGGTCATAGTGTAAGCTTTGGTCCAGCTGTTTCCCATTTGCTTTGTGCTGGCTTTACAGAGATATGAAACACCATCAAACATCTTATACAGGCAAGATATGAAGTGCTTACCCAGGGAGAAACAGCTGTAGGGTGTTTTAATAATAGGATCAATGAGGAGATCTCACGTATGGGAAGTTCTGTTCTTGATAAAGATCTTGATGCAGCTCTTGATTCGTTTGACAATCTATTTTGCCGCCGCTGCCTTGTAAGTTTTCTGTAGTGGTTCTTCTCAGAGTTGTGTTCATAGTTTTTACTCAATATTTGGTATGTTTTTATTTCTACAGGTCTTCGATTGTAGACTACACGGTTGTTCCCAGGATCTTGTCTTTCCTGTAAGTGTATGCTAAAAGATCATGTATATACATGGATGTATGTACATTTTGTTGTATCTATCTTATGAATGGATATTATGTTGTGATTGATAGAAGTTCTTGTTCTGTAAAAAAAAAATCAGGCTGAGAAACAACCTAAATGGGTAGTAGGTGAGGAAAATGCACCCTGCGGTCCACTCTGCTATCGATCGGTATGTATTGGTTTTCGTTACTATTATGATTTCCATACTTCAATTATTGAACACTATTTCGACTGTTTATCTGAGTAGTCCAAACCTTAAATATTTCTTACAGGTACTGAAATCAAATAAAAATGATACAGGGGGGTCTCCACTTTGCAGTGACTTGGAAGAGAAACAGCCCATGTCATCTGATGTTACTGGCACCCAAATCTCAACAAAAAAGAAATCTTCTAAAGCTGCTCGAAGAAGGGCAAAATCCTATCAAAGTGAAAGTGCCTCATCAAATGCAAAGAACTTATCTGAAAGCAGCGAGTCAGATAACGAACCCAGGCAGGATGGGAATACTATTCATCTATCACCATCACCACATTCTAAGATAACTGGGGCGGGTGGAATACGAAAAAGGAACAGCAAGCGTGTTGCTGAGCGTGTTCTCATTTGCATGCAAAAGAGGCAGAAGAAAATGGCTGCGTCCGAATCAGAATCTCTAGCCAGTGTAGGTCATTGTTCAAATGATGTGAAACTAAAATCTAATTCTTGTAAAGAAAATGACGATACTAGTTCTTCGTCACGTAAGAACATTAGATCTCCTACACCGGGAAGGCCCAGGAGGAGGGAATCCCTGACTCAGAAATGCAACAAATTTGAGCAGAATGAAACACTTCTTAATTCATCAAATGAGATACTTACTCATATACCAGCTGACAGTTGTGATGACAACTCGAGGAAGGAAGAGTGTGTGGATGAAAATTTATGCAAGCAGGACTTGGCAGATGATAAATCCTGGAAAGCTATTGAAAAAGGTCTTTATGAGAAGGGTATTGAGATATTTGGTAGGAACAGGTCTGTGTACAGTTATGTTGTGTCTGTCTATATGCATTTGTTCTTCTTTTAATACTCTGTTTCATATAATTTATATGGTTTTAATCTTTCATACAGCTGCTTGATAGCAAGGAATTTACTAAATGGGATGAAGACCTGTTGGGAAATTTTTCAATACATGAATTATTCTGAGAATAAGAATGGCAGTCAAGTAGGTGACGGGTCAAATCCTCATCTTGAAGGTTATGCCAAGGTTGTCTCTTGGGAACATGATTAATAAGTTTCCAATTTGCCTCTACCGTTACCGTTTTTATCTCCCCGTCCAATTTCTCTCGCTTGTACTAAGTTTAATGTTGAATTTTTCAGGGTAATAACGAGGTGAGAAGAAGGTCGAGGTTCTTACGTAGAAGGGGTAGAGTTCGTCGACTTAAATATACTTGGAAATCAGCTGCTTACCATTCAATACGGAAGCGAATAACTGAAAGGAAAGATCAGCCGTGCAGACAGTATAATCCATGTAATTGCCAAACTGCATGTGGAAAGCAGTGTGCCTGTCTCTTAAATGGCACCTGTTGTGAGAAGTACTGTGGGTGAGTCCTCCTAATTTTATTGTAGCTATTTTCTGATATTTGCATCATTTTGTAGGAAATATTAATATGATTCATTTATATTTTAATCTTTCAATTGACGTTTAAAGGTGCCCTAAGAGTTGCAAGAACCGTTTTAGAGGATGTCATTGTGCTAAAAGTCAATGTCGTAGTCGTCAATGTCCTTGCTTTGCAGCCGATCGAGAATGTGATCCAGACGTTTGTAGGAACTGTTGGGTCAGGTGAGTTCATTCTTTCTTTCAATTTTCCAGTAAGTTCTTATTTACAATGGGAATGATAAGGGACCATGTGATGTATTTGGTAGAATATATCTCGCAGGTTAAATCTGTTAAAACTATATTTAGTAAACTGAAACCATATATATACCTCATTAAGCCGTGCTTCCAAAATGTACTTTCTTCATTCTCTATATTCTCTCTTGGTGTACATATCTGAAGTCATCAATAAAACCTTTAGCCAATATTCCTCCTTGAATTTTCTCTCTCATGTTCTTTGTGTTCGTCTGGATCGAGTGTGTGCGTTGTTGTGCGATCCTAACACCGATGAGTATATGTGCCTATCTCAGTAAAATGTTTTGGACGTTTTGGACGTTTTGGACGCATGTAGTGGTAGCAATCCCATTTTGTTTTTCAGTATTTAGAATGAACAATGAAGAATTTTAAGTTTTTTAGAACTGAAAACATTAGAAAACAAAAATTTGAATGCATTTCACTGCAGCTTTTTTCCTCCTATCCTATTCAGTATGATTTTTAATATCCTGAACTTACTGTGCAACTTGCCTTTGTAGCTGTGGTGATGGTTCTCTTGGAGTTCCCAACCAAAGAGGTGATAATTATGAGTGCAGGAACATGAAGCTTCTTCTTAAACAACAACAAAGGGTATTTCATTTATTCTTACTCTATTTTGATCAAACTTAAAATGTTAGATTTTTGTTGTTACTTTCATGGTCCTCTCTGAAGACGATTTTCAGCCAAGGCCGCTTACCCTTAAGTTTACTTGAGCTATCAATATTATTGATTTAAAACTTGGTGAATCCATTCTATTATACACGATGAGGCCACTGGCTAGTTATGATTGTTGTTTGGGTATGATTCATTGTTGTCTGGCTTGGCTAGGATTGTTTGAGTAGAAAAAATTTGCATCCCGAGCAATCGGATGGGTTCAAGACCCCTTAACTCAAACTAACCCATAAACACCCGATTTCGAAAGAACAGTCGAGAAACTTTGGGTTAATGTTGTAATGTCTTTTCAATGGATTCTGGTTGGAAAGAAATATTAGTGTTTGTTGAGAGTTCTTTCGACTGGGATGGTGGTGTTTGATGATGTCAAATTCAATCATTCTTTTGGGTTTCCATAGGAAATAGTGTTTTCTTTTTATTTCTTCTGTGTTATTCATTCTAATTAGGAAACTTTTTGTCATGGCTATGGCTTGGGGCTGAGACTTTTGTTGTGAGATCTCACATCGATTGGGGAGGAGAACGAAACTTCTTTACAAGGGTGTAGAAACCTCTCTTAACAGACGCGTTTTAAAAACCTTGAGGGGAAGCTCGAAAGGATAAGCTCAAAGAGGACAATATCTGCTAGCGGTGAGCTTGGGCTTGGGCTGTTATAAATAGTATCAGAGCTAGACACCGGGCGATGTGCCAGCGAGGAGGTTGAGCCCCAAAGAGGGGGTGGACATGAGGTGGTGTGCCAATAAGGACGCTGGACTCCGAAGGAGGTGGATTGGTGGTCCACATCGATTGGAGAAGGGAATTAGTGTCAGCGAGGATGTTGAGACTTGAAGGGGGGGTGGATTGTGAGATCCCACATTGGTTGGGGGAGGAAACGAAGCATTCTTTATAAGAGTGTGGAAACCTCTTCCCTCGAAAGGGAAAGTCCAAAGAGAACAATATCTGCTCGCGGTGAGAGTGGGCCGTACATTTGTACTCGGAGGGTAGTGTGATATAATTGACTCCAGTTTGGTTTCCAATTTGTAGGTGTTACTGGGAAGATCTGACGTATCTGGTTGGGGAGCATTTCTAAAGGTAACGTCAAGTTCAACCTGCTATCAACTTACTTTCTAGTACTGCTGCTTGCTAAATTGAGTTGCCACCTCCAGAATAGTGTTGGCAAACACGAATATCTCGGCGAGTACACCGGCGAGTTAATTTCTCACAGGGAGGCTGATAAACGAGGAAAAATATACGACCGTGAAAACTCGTCATTTCTGTTCAATTTGAATGACCAGGCATGTTCCTATCCTATAATTCTTTTTGGTAATAACTTGAGAAATCCTCACTTTGACATAATTTTTTATGCTTCGTTTAGTTCGTTCTCGATGCATACCGAAAGGGCGATAAATTAAAATTTGCCAATCATTCTCCAGATCCGAACTGCTATGCCAAGGTAAGTGTACAACATTGTATGCATCTTTTCATCCCAAATTTGGTAACAAGTTCATAATACCTCCTGGTTGGTCATCTATTTGCAGGTCATCATGGTTGCAGGAGATCACCGGGTTGGCATCTTTGCCAAGGAAAGAATCAGTGCTGGTGAGGAACTGTTCTATGATTATAGATATGAGCCCGATCGAGCGCCTGCGTGGGCTAGGAAGCCAGAGGCATCAGGGTCGAAAAAGGACGATGGTGCTCCTTCGAGTGGTCGAGCTAAGAAACTCGCATAATTTAACCATTCATTTGGGACTTGGGAAGGTTCAAAATGTAGTGTAATTCTTTCATAGACAAAAGGGTGAGTCCTCATTGATGGTAGATCATAGGTGCTATTCTTGGATCAATTCATGTAAAGGGAGATGATTTAGTTACCTCCATAGGAAAATTTAGACTCATTATTTATTATCACCCTTTTGATTAGAGACCACATTGAAGTCATAAGTTCGAGGGTTGGGGGAGGAGTGGTTATTTGTGTAAACAATTTGACTAACACCCCGATTTGTTAATTGTCAAAGCAAGCACACCTGGGCTAATTCAAACCCAAAAATTTCACATTTCTACTCCTCGAGCTTAACGATATTAAAACGCGTTTACTAAGGAGAGGTTTTACCCTTATTATAAGGAATGTTTTGTTCCTTTCTCCAACCGATGTGAGATCTCATAATTCACCTTCTTTGGGGCCTAGTGTCGTTGTTGGCACATAGTCTAGTGTCGAGCTTTGATACCATTTGTAATAGTTCAAGTTCATCGTTGGCGGACATTGTTTGCTTGGAATTCATAATCATCGTGTCAAATGCCTATAGACAAAGATCCTACAACACATATTCATAGCTCTTTTCTTTCATGAGGTAATTCTAAAGTCAAGATTCAAGATTCATTCGACTCAACCTTACAGCTTTTCCTTCAAACGCTAGGTAAAGCTATTCCTTACAACCTGGTTTCTGCATGCTATCAAATCTGGACAAAAAAGGAAATTGATAGAAGTTTGTGAAGGACAACAACAAAAGATAAATTTTTAGGCCGAACACCCCTACCTATCCCTAACTCTACCTCTACCTTAACTCTACCTCTACCTCTGCCTTCAAACTTCAAAAGTCAACGGTGGTAGACTACTTAGCTACGCATACTTTCCCTTTTGTTAAAGGGATAGTATTCAATACGTTCTTAATTTTCAAAATTTGTGTCTATTTGGTTCTTGAACTTTTAAAAAATATTTAACAAATTTTTAAACTTTTAATTTCGTATCATAACAGATTTTCGATCCTATTCAACCATCTTTAGAAAAAGTTTAGCGTTAAGGTGCAATAAATCCATTATAAACTTTACTAGAGTTGCAATCAACCTAAACTTACCCCTTCAATGCAGACCAATATGAATGCACTCTGCAAGATTATGGCCTACCACGTGATGAGCACTCAATTCAAAAAGTACCTCACAAAGTAAAAGCACTCAAACTTGTCCTCAAATTTGAACTTCAATCCATTCATTCATTACCTTATCATTCATTCAATCTTGTACGAAATCTTGAAAAGTGACATAATTAAGTATAGTAGGTAGTGGATAAATTTAAATTTATCAACTCAAATATAGATAAAGAGTCGAAGAAACGATGTATATCGAGTTCAATCAACATATAAAGTAAAAGTTTTAACATTTTGACCGATAATGATTGAATTATACTCAAATTAACACAGCCGTACAAACAGCATCGTTTGAAGATACCAAAATAAAGTGTGTGAGGAGGAAAGATGAAGAAGAAAGTGATTAATTGGTCTTAAAATAAGAGAAAATTAAAGTTAAAACAAAGAAAAGCCCGCGTTTGATACCCAAAATTTGTCAGCTTCTTTTTCTCTGTTAATTGCAATTCCCTTTTGCTTTGCTTTGCTCTCTTTCCTTGTTCTCTCTCACTCTTGTGCTGCTCTCTCTCAGCTCTGCAATGTTATCGAGCAGTTTATGGGAACTACCCTCTTCCTCTGCCATTTTGTACCGCTTTCTGACGCTATTCTCATTTCTCATCTCCATTTCAGCCGCTTGTTTTAATGGAAATTGCCAGGTTCTTCCATTTCTTTCCACTGAATCTCGATAGGGGTTTTTTTCTATCTTTCTTCCCTTCTGGGTTTAGATTCAACTATGAGAATCTGCAGGTTATGGAAGCTTGTACGGCTGCTACGGATTGTGGGTCAGGTCTCTACTGTGGGAATTGTCCTGCTTCTGGCCACAATCAACCCGTTTGTACTAGAGGCCAAGCCACCGTTCCCACTTCTGTTGTATGTTTCTTAGTTGATAGCTTCTTTAGAATGGAAGATTACTCGAACGATCCTTTGCGATTTTCTGTGATTTTGATTTGTTTTTATCTTTCTTTGCGATTAGATTAATGGCTTGCCCTTCAACAAGTACACTTGGTTGATGACTCATAACTCGTTCAGTATTGTTGATGCGCCGTCTTTGGCTGGTGTTCAGAGATTGACGTTTTATAATCAAGAGGATACTGTAACTAATCAGTTAAGAGTATGTGCTTGGATTTTGGAAGACAGATGTGCTTTCTCTTTTACTTCATGATTTTGTTCTAATCTCAGAGATGTTCTTCATCTTTTACTCTGTTTGTTGCATTTCAACTCTTTAATTATTAAGCATTGTTGATATTATGTTTTTTTTTTTTTTTGTTTATCCTTCTTTGTTCAGAATGGAGTGCGGGGACTGATGCTGGATATGTATGATTTTGAAAATGATATCTGGCTCTGCCATTCATTCAGGGGGCAATGTTTCAACTTCACTGCCTTTGTAATCAATCTTCTTCAATCTTACATTATTTTAGATATCAATGTTGTTTTGGCTTTTGGGTTTGTAAGCAAGATTGTGACTATCGGTCTTTGAATGTTCTTAGCAACCAGCAATTAACACTTTAAGAGAAGTGGAAGCATTCTTAACTGAGAACCCAACTGAAATTGTGACCATTATAATTGAAGACTATGTGCTTACTCCAAAGGGGTTGAGAAATCTATTCACCAGTGCTGGGCTGGACAAATACTGGTTTCCTGTATCCAAGATGCCAAAGAAGGGAGAAGATTGGCCTACAGTCACTGACATGGTGCAGCAGAATCATCGGCTTCTTGTTTTCACATCTATCGCGTCGAAGGAAGCCGAGGAAGGAATTGCTTACCAGTGGAAGTACATGTTGGAAAATGAGCGTAAGCATTAAGTGAATGCAATATTCATTATTCATGACTTTGAATTTTGTCTTGATGATGAACGAGTTCCTTATCTTTGGATTTCAGCTGGTGATCCTGGAGTTGTAGTTGGTTCATGCCCGAATCGAAGAGAGTCAAAACCGCTGAAATCAAGAAGTTCTTCTCTATTCCTCCAGAATTACTTCCCAACATATCCAGTGGAATCTGAGGCTTGCAAGGAACATTCAGCTCCACTTTTTAATATGATCTCCACATGCTATAAAGCATCTGGGAATATTTTGCCAAACTTCTTGGCTGTTAACTTTTACATGGTATTGAGTTTAGTACACGTAAAAACACGACTATTGACTCAAATTTACAATGACTAACATATCATGATGAAAATCATGCAGAGAAGTGAAGGTGGAGGAGTCTTTGATGCTTTGGATAAGATAAACGGCCAGACGCTATGCGGGTGTAGCACACTTGCTGCCTGCCAGGTTTGTTTAGACTAGTTTTCTAATTAGTGACTATATTGAAGTTTTTCATATGAACTTGTATATGTTTGGTTATCAAAATTCTTGATTTTGTATTGGCATTTGCGTTTCTTTGTTCGAGTTAGTCTTTTATTTCTCAAATTAGTCTCTTGTTTTAGTCTGCTAAACTATGGATTTCTGCCATATATTTCTTGTAATCTTCTCAATGACCATACCTTCTAGAGAAACTCATCAAATTCAGAAACATTCATTTCCCTTCATGATCTGCTGGCAACAGCTTCTATTAGGCAAAAAATGACTAAAATGTTTCAATTTTGGTGACATTCTATTCTTGGACAAAGATAACAAATGAAACGTTTCAACTTTATATATTTCAATAACGGTGAAATTTTTGTTTTGGGAACATCAAAAGCTTTAAACATTTGTTTATCTTGCTTCTGTTATTGATACCATTTTCAGAAAAGTTTTAGGAAGCGATTCGTGAACGAAAACGCCATGTATTAATTTTAGGAATGGATAGCTGTTATAAGTTAGCAGTTCTTTTGTGCTTGCCTCAGCATCTTGTCAACACATAATTGAACTAGTTTAGGTTCCATTTTGGGGAGTTATCCAAGATGTTTAATCTGGTTGCTGGCTTGGTACATGATTTTCCTCTTGCTTACCGATAATGTCTTAAGTACTCATTACCCAAATTACATCATTGATGGCTTTTGCAGGCTGGAGCTCCTCCTGGTACTTGCAAGAGTATTCCAGCCCCTAACACCGGTCCATTGAGCAGTACCACTGGTAGCTTCACCGGGTCTGTTCAGTTCACGAAACCGTCTGCTTCGACAGTCCATTCACCGAATCTTATGGTTCTCTGGTTATTCTACTTACTATTGTTGGCATTCTTAAAAACAACAATCAGCACTCATATAATTGGCTTTTGAGCAACCATTCACGGAGGTTAGCCTAGTATATTGTATGTAAAGATTGAGTCATACCCAGTATACTGCATCCCAGCCATCCTATAGCAATATCTAAAATTGGTTAATAGAGTAGTAGACTCTAAAATTAAAAGGAAAGACCATTTTGAGATTTTCATTCAGAGAAGGTAAGAAGTTGCGGAGGTACAGTAGAATCAGAAACCGAAGTGGACCTCGCAGACAGCATGAGCTATTTCAGGTATGCAAAATTCTTCACCATATCACACTGGCTTTGTCATTGTACTATCATACCATGTTTTCGACACCCTATGATATATCACTTAATTTTCGTTAAGATTTGTTTTAGCTTTCGTAATGGTTTCGCTAAGTGTTTAAGCTTTCTTGACGTTGTTAGTCCTTTTTATTCGAAATGCATATGCAGATCTTATTTTTTAGAACTATATGTGACAATTTGGATAGTTGAATTTCTTTGACAAGAAGATTGGAGATCAGGAGAAGCTCCTGTCTAGTTATTATTAGATATTTGAATCCTTATTAGAGAGTTGTTTTTTTTTTTTTTTTCAAGCATATGATTCAATGGGACGGGTTAAGATATATTAAGATAGATGTGCTTAACTAAAAGGTTAGAAGTTCGAATTCTTGCTCTCAAATCTTTTTTAAAAATTTGTGATCTTTTTTTTTTGTCGTATAGTTCATCTCGTTCTTCTCCTATGCTATAGTTATTTTTCTATACAATTTTTCTTACGTAAAATCCATGTGTTCTTAGCTTAAATAGCAAAATTTGGTCCATAACGAGGATTTAGCAAACCATAAAAATTAAATCTAATATTTGAAATTATAGGGATTAAACTCTAACTTTGTTCGAATAACTTATATTTTCTTCTTATTATCGAATTTGATTTTTGTCTCTCTATTTTAGGTTTCCTTGATCGGAGGCAAAGTGAAAAAAGTGTGTTGGCATGAGTGGCTGTAATGCAGCCAATCATCACTTATGGATTGGATTGATGAGTAGTTAGTATCCTTTTGTTGCTTCCCATCTTAAATGGATATTTGTTTCAGCCACTTCATTAGCACACACACCATTAATGCACCCTACTTTTAAACCCATCTCTTTCAAAGAGACTTGTGTTTGTGTCTTCATCAACACATTTAGTTAAATTAAACTTTGATATGCATATTACACGCAACTCTATCGCTCTTTTGCTATTCTTTCACTAGCCTTCATCGGAAAATGTTTCATGTACATCGTGTGTGCGCGTGTGTGTTCGTGAAAGCCAAAGATCGTTTAATCAATGAAGCTTTGATAATTTATACATGTTTGAATATGTACAAAAGCGTTCACGCATTCCCGACTATTGAGTTTAAATCCCACAAAAGCTGGAGTGAGAATGCAATAGAAGAGCAAACTAGTTCATCTAATACAATAGTCTAGTATATTTTTTCTATTGAACTATGCTCGAATCAAGAAACACATTCAAAAGGATAAAAGGATATTTATCCCAAAAATAAGCAAGCTGAGTTTTTACACATCATTATATTTACATTAGGAGAGTATATAGTTTAGTTTCAAATGGTCTGAAAGTGCTATCCTCTCAGGGAATCGACAAATCAACATTTAATGGAAGGAGGGGAAATACAAAGATGAAGACATGCATACAATAGAAGCTTTTACAGGATGCGAATATTTAAGCATATTTCACAGAACAGGCCACATAGAGTTTAGGAGCAGACTTCTTGATTTTATTTGGAGTGATGGACTTATCGCAACCAAACCAATGAAGCAGTCTACAGGAACCCTCATTCCCCACACATTTATCGACTCGAGTTTGCGACATTTACTTACGAGAATAAGAAGTCCAGTTTCTGTAACATGGCGACAACTCCAGAGGCCAATGGTCTGCAGAATACATAAAGAAATGTGCCAATTAAAGATGGTGCGAGACATATAAGTATATCGTATGATTAACACTCTATTGCAAGACATGGTCACCTTCAAATTTGGACAGTTATCCGCGATTGCGAATAGAGAGACATCTGTGACAAATGTTCCACCGATATTCAGGTTTTGCAAGGAGTTAGCTCGGGAAATCTGGAAATAGAACCAAATGCAGTCTTAGAATGAACTACGTAGACATCAAAATATTAAATGGGAATGCTTAAGAGGCTATTTAGGAGCTGTTTCATAATAGCTTTTAGTTTTTTCTGCATTATAGAACAAACAATGAAGTGAAACATGTCTGGATTAATATTTTTTGAAAGTTGTTTCTTGTTTTTTCTCTAATGAAGAGCTACTTTTAAGAACAAGTGGAAACGTACTTCCACAAATCACCTTGGCCTTAACAAAAATTCTGAAGCAGAGACAAAAAAAAAAATGGTTTCTTAACCTGGTGCTTAGTTTTCGAAGGTGGATTCAAGAAGATCCTGAGGAATTTGACAATACTGAAAACTTATTGGAACAGAGAAATGAAGATATGAACAACAGAAATCCTCCAAGAACATGTAACACTTAAATTTACTAGTTCAATTTCCAGCTTAACTCATACTCTAGTTTACAGATTCAGCTGATTTTGAGGGCTAATTCTTTAGGCATAATTGGTCTGGAGATAAGATAATATCATACCAGCTGCACCACGCCTTTGTCGGTGATCCCTGCCATACCCCATAGCGAAATGGACTTGAGGTTGGGAATGCACTTTGCAAGAGAGATTTCATGCAATCCATGGTCTGTTATTTGGCAACCCCAACGGCTTCTTGAGCTGACAAAACACATAATTACAAGAGAATGATGGATTATTGGCATTTTGCTCGAGTCGATACAAGAACAACGAAGACAGCTATGGCCATGGACTACTTGGAAACGATGCAAACAACCAAGCTTTGTTCTTATTTTGATACATAGACTCTGTTTTATCTCATATCCTTTGAGTTACTCTCATAATGTTCCCTTATTTGAGAATAACTCAAGCAAAAACACGAGCTATAACCAACAAGACCATAACAAAGCTTTATAGAACAATTTTAAAGAACTTTCTCCAGAAGTACGCCCAAACAACATCTCATCTTACGTTCTAAGACTCAAATCTTAAGAGAAACCTCCGTTTGCGTGGTTCATAATCAAGTTGCCTGAGTAATGATAAACAGAGAATGAAAATCGAAGTCTAATTGAATTGATTATCCATGCAATGTCGAAAAACTCGCTTTGTCTCCCAGATCACAACACCAATACCAAAATTAACCATCCGTAATCAGAATCCACTTGAAGAAAAGCAAACAGAAGCAATTTTCTTAAGAAAACTGAAATTCTAGAAGGAAAGAGGAATTACATGTCGAGTTGTCGAAGACTGTAGGCATGGTGAATAAGGCGAGCAGTGGAGTAATCATCCATCTTCCAACCAGCAAAACTCAAACTCTCCCTCCTACCAAGAGACAGTTTCACTCCTTCCTTCCATTTCCTACAGACGCCGCACGCCCTGCGTTTTTTCCGGAAAATATTCGCAGAAACCCCCAAAATTAGGAACAATAACAAAATTAATCGAACAAAAAGACATTCATAAGCAGAAATTAGCATCGATTACTGAGCCAAATCAGTGAAGGACGGGATCATCGCGAAAATATGAGCCAGTAGGTCAATCGGCAAGCGATCAATCTCAGCCTCCAACTCCATCTCGATCGGCCACATATCACTCGAACTCATTCCTCCCCGCTCCTCCTCCAGAAGTTAATCGCTTGACGCAGTGTTGAAAACCCAAAACGTGCGGAGAAAAGTCAAGCGTTCAACTCGTTACTGCACAAGAGAACCAAAAAAAGAGCAGGCGGAAGATTCTACAGGAGAAAAGAGAGAGAGAGAGTGGATACTGTCTTCATATCGCCACCATTACAAGAATCTGAGCTCCAGTCGCCACGATGGCGTTCTGATCTCTCATGGCGCTCGATTATCCACTGGATTGACCGTTGAAATTTCATGGACAAATTCAATAACTACTTTTTTTTTATCATTAATATCTAATTAGTCTAATTCAACTAAAATAATAGCATTTTAATTCATAATTAAGTTCTAATTATTTAATTTGAGTACATCTAACCTACGTAAGCCTTCTTTATTGGTGGGTTGAATTTGGTAATTTTTTTTTTCAACCAAAAAATCAAGTATATATGTTTTTAATAATAGTATAATATTAGCGTGTAAAACATGTGTCATTCAAATATTTAAAAAAAAAAAAAAAATTATATAATCCAGTTTCAAAAGAATTTACGAATCAACAGAGCCTATAATATTTTTATTTATTTAAACTCAACCCGACCTCACTCAAATAAGTTCATAACTCAACCAGAATCGTACCATTTAAGTTCGGTAGTTGGAGTTTTCAGACCATCAAATTTTTTAAACACCCTTTTTTTTTTAATTTTTAATTAAAAATATACGAATAGATTTTATTTTATTTTATATTTCTAGTGGTCGATGTTAAAGCTTCCGGTTGCAAAAGCAGGAAAATAGTACGGCGGAAATGATGGCACTGAGGAGGTGACAATGCCCAAATGCAAACTTCTCATACTCTCCAACCTTTTCACTCTTCACTTTAAACTTTTGATCAACCAAATAATAATACCGAAAATGTTTTCAATATCCGAACTTATAATCGTTCTTAATTCAAACGTGCAAAACAAGAACAACCCACGCTTCATTACTTATGTTAGCTCAGAAGCACTACAAGAATAAATTAACTACAAAAAGACTCGGTATAACTCTCTCAAAAATGTAGCTACTATCAAAGTTAGAAACACAATTTATTAACTACCCTCGACTCAAAGGTTATATGAGGCTGCTGTTCAATATGATATCCAAAAATAATTTGACATAGATATGGGAGGTTTCATGTCTTAGTAGTACCAAGATGGATGGATGTTCAGAATGTCCTTACAATATAGTTGACTAATGGGTCAATTCTCGATAGTCATGTTTCGAGCAAGCAATGATGCCCGATGACATCCTGGGACCTGGGATGACATCACGTATCATGGGTTATGTTGATGAGAATGAAAATAACGAGATCGGATGCAAATTACATTTAAAGGACTTTGGCCTAGAGTAGAGACAAGATCGAGTCAAAGAACTTAGCATAGAGTAGAGGCAAGACCGAGTCACAGGACATGGCCTAGAGTAGAGGCATGTCGATTGGAGTTACAAGCGAGTGAACATGATGCACATGTTTGAAAATAGTAATTGAGTTTAGTTCTGTAGGCGAAGAAGAACCTCACTTAAGGTATGACGAAGCCACAAAGGCGAACGAAAAATAGTAATTGAGTTTGAGTTTCTCTTAAGGTTTATCATGATCAAGTCAAAGTTATGACACCAGAAGTTTGAAAATTACATCCGTGACTGTTGGTATAAGAACCACACTTTATGTGTGTATTCGAACAAGACCTTTCGAAAATGAACTCAGTGAAGACTTCACAAGTGCGCCATGAGTGTTAGACTAGGTAGGGCAGTTGTGTTGTTAATGGGTTGAAGCTAGGCTCCTCGATATTCAAGAGTGTCTTATGTTGACATGCTATTGGGGGATTCTTATCCCTCATGAATCACGAACCAAACTCATTTGTCAAAGGCTTGGAGATCCAAAGATGGAGAACAAATAATCAAAAAGTGTACCAATTAGGGTACTCTCCAAAGAACCATTACCATTAAAGTAATAATGTTAATGGTTACAACAAAACAAGTTGAGAGTCAAGAGAGACATGCGCCACTAAAGTGTCATGTTGTGTACAATATAGGTGGACATGTCACTATCGATAGAACAACTGAATTGTGTGAATAAGAGCCGAGCAAATGGGTTGCTTACCCTAAAAAGAGAACTTAGTATTCTACGTTAATTTATAATACATTCAAATTAGCTAATTTATAAGCATGATATATGTGATATGTGTAAATGATCGAAGAAAACTTGGAAGATTTCACTATACCATGAACTTTGATATGAGTTAAGGAACTATGATTCAGGTGATTGACTAACTTAAATCCTTGTATGAGCGTGCATAGATGAACTAAGTTAAGATAAAGGCGTTAGAGCTAGTACGGTTTCACAATGACTAAGGTTGGAATATTTCTAGTAGACCGAGCACCAATGGATGTGAGAGGCGATTGTACCTCTCATTAAATTGGCATTCAATGGTGTGAATGTACCTCTCATTTACTTTGGTGGTAAGATTCAATGTTTGGAGCCTTTCAACACCTAAAACTCCAAGAACATTGGAAAGAGGGAGTCTATGTTGGGTGGCAGTGTCTAAAACAACTTGAATTTCTAATCTATTTTTCGACCTCACCACCAACACTAAGTCCCTTTATGAGGAACTAACCCTCTCCACCGTACCAATGCTCATATGTTCATCGGAGAGATTCTTCAGTCGTCTCTTTTATCAGATAATTGTGAATTCTTCTCTGCCTATATTGAATATACTTAACGGTCTCATGCATGTGGTTCGCTATGGACCGCTTTCCCTATAGAAAAACGATGGGGTCAGTGAAAATATTTGTTAAAACCACCACATCTAAAGGTGGTGAAATTCTCAATTTATAATCATTTGAAAGAGCAATAAATGGATATAAGATATTTGTGTTTAATAAAAATGTTAAATATGGTACATCGAAGGGGCACGAAGCCATTCCAAACCCCCTTGCTTGCTTTCATATTAGATAGAATACTATTTCTTGATCGGTCAATACACAGTGTGTATGATCGGTTACCAAAATCATGTCTATACTCGCAAGAGTTAAAATGCCCAAAATATACTGCAGAGTGATGTGACTAGTTGTCAATTCTTACTCCCCGGTTTATATGTTATTAAAGTTGTTGTTACTTATTCACTTTTAGCTTCTAACACATGTCCTCGCACATGTTTTCAAAAATATATTTCTTTCAAACGTAACTCGAAACTCGATCATACACTAAAAGTACACAAAATCCAACTTTCTACGACTAACTTGTTCGTCGGGTTAGAACAAGTGTCGCACAATCGCTGCCTCATGTTACAAAAGTCATTGTGACACCCATCATACAAATATTTTTCTTTTTACTAATTTGTTCAATTCTTACACCAATTTCTCCGCAACTAAATGGGTGAACAATGATAGCGGGTCGAACGCTTCATATATATTGGATACTGAGAATGTTTGGTTAAACCACCACACCTAAATTGTGTGGGAAAGTTATCTATTTATCATCAAATAAATTACAAAGATATAAAAATAGTAATAAATGAAAAGAACAATATAGGAATATACATACGGTAAAAAGACAAATATCTAGAAATTTGTCTATAATAAAATATCAAATATGATATATATATATATATATATATATATTAAACTATAATTCAAAACTAAATATCCTTAAGATTTGTCCATATATAACTACAATCGTGAGGAAAGGTACACCATGTCTTCTTCTTAAAGAGATTTTGTCCAACCGACACTTAAAATAAAAGGAAAGAAAAATGGACATGACTAGACTTATTGTTATGGGTGCTTAACGCTGCTGGTTGTTCCTACACCACGAGGGTACTGATTTACGACTAGAAGTCCAAGGGGACTATGTACCAACGAAGTTCATGGGACGATTTCAAATAAAGATTTACAAAGTCTTCTCTCTTGGAAGCGAGGAATATAGGAGATGTTTGGTGGTGGAAGGGATATTTATTTATTTATTTATAACTATTATTAAAAATATGAAGTTGGCCTAATTATGCTTAAAATAAAAAGAAAAAGAAAAAAATACACATAATTCCAACCTTGATTTGGTGGTCACTTTCTCTCCTTTTTCGCTGTCTTTAACGGTCTCACTCCCTCTCGTGGGTGGATGTATATCGACTTCCGATGTCAAGGTTGTTATCAGCCTTCGTCTATGCTAAAAGCTTAACCCGAGTTTGCTTTCTGAGTTTTGCTCTGTAATTGTTTTGCTCCAAAGTTCAATTCATTGTGTTGTATTCTCGAGTTTTTCTTGTTTTCCCGATGGAGGTGAAAGTGAACGGGCCTGGAAATGGCGATTGTTCGAGTCGGCTTGTAGATGGACCTACCAACCCCATGGTTACTCCTTTGCTAACCGATCTTTATCAGTTCACTATGGCTTATGCTTATTGGAAAGCCGGCAAGCATAACGAGCGAGCTGTGTAAGTTCTTTCTTCTATGTTTACGCAATGCGTTTTTGCTGCTGAGAATTCGGAATTTATGCGAAAATGAAAATAGGTGTTTATGAAACCTTGTTTTGAATTGAAATCATGTGTTTCTTTCCTTTTGGGTGATCAATCTTAGCAGTGAGTGCACGAATTTGATCTTTAACTTTTTTTGCCCCCTATTTTGTTTGTTCACTAGTTCAGCTGTCGTTTTCGGTTTTCAAATTGCATGCAAGCTGCAACAGAGTTGGGGACTTGTAAAATTGAATCGAGGGGATAACGCTTTTACTGTTTGAATATTTCTTTATTTTCTGTATTAAGAACATTAGCAGTTCGATGGGAATTGTGAAGAGTGTTAGATTCTGACATTTCATGTTTCCCTCTCAGTTTTGGTGCATGAGGACTTCTATTTATTCTTTAGGTCTCATTTTGTTAGATTAGAGCTCCATTTGTTTTAGTTTGCCTCTTTTTGCTAGGCTTTCCTTTTGTATTCCCTTTGTATTGTTTCTTTCCTTCGCCTGCATGAAGCCGGAATCGCTAGTAATCGCCGGTCAGCCATACGGCGGTGAATTCGTATCCGGGCCTTGTACACACCACCCGTCACACTATGGGAGCTGGCCATGCCCGAAATCGTTACCTTAACCGCGAGGGGATGCTTAATGAAAATATGGTTTCCAATTTAAAAAAAAAAAAGAAAAAAGAAAAAAAAGAGTGCGCGGTAATCAAATGATTCATTGAATCACTCATCCGCCAAGTTCATGTGACCTTGAACGTTTGGCCTTGATTTTTTCTCCACTCTGTTGGTTTTGAGCTCTGTATTTATTTCCCATTTCTTGAAAACAAATGGTTATTCATATTCTCATATAAATTATTTATTAGCTCTCTTGGTGTCATGTCTTTGTGAAGAAACACCTCATTGCTTGTAGGTAATAGATTAGTCTGGGTTGGAAATTGTTGTTTCAAACTTCTGAAGTGGAACTATCTGTGTCAACTACTATGGTTCATCATCACTTCGAAACCATTTTTCTTAGTGAACAAAATGCTTTGCTTTGAATGGCCAACCTCAATCTTCTTGTGCTGCGAGGTTAAACAATTTTGATGGAAATTGTTATGACTTGATGCTCTAGGTGATACACTAGTCTTGTTTGGAGGTTGTTATTCCTGACTTCTGAAGTGTCTTAGTTACGTTAATCTTGAAAAGCATAGTAAGCTTCAAAAACTATTCACAAAAACCAACCTTTACTGGGATTTAAAATTAATATTGGCACTTAATTATTTGTTTGGACATGGGCTGCTTCTTACATTCTTTTCTAATAAACAGAACTAATTCAGCTTTACTGGGATTATACATTTATTGCAATATCTAGAAGTTGGAAGTCTGCCTTTTCCAACCTGGTTGATTTTCCTGAGTAAACCAGAATTTTTCATTCTCATCAAAAGCTATATGGTCCCTCCAGTGCCTTATTAGTCATGTTTGGAAGTGTCTTTGAGGGAGAAAATATGCTTATTTTATTAGAATGTTTTTTTTTTGTTGTTAAATTTTTGTGGTTCAGGTTTGATTTATATTTTCGGAAGAATCCTTTTGGTGGTGAATATACAGTTTTTGCTGGTTTAGAAGAGTGCATAAGACTTATAGCTAATTTCAAATTCACAGAGGAAGAAATCTCTTTTATCAAGAAGTCTTTACCTTCATCGTGTGAGGTAACCCAATTTATTGATTTGTTTGGTTGGTAGACTTCGACTTGTACTTTATTTGACGTGGTGGACCACTTCATGTTTAAATTAATCAGATATTGCATTCTATAAGTATAGCTGCTTAAAGAAATTAAAATTTAATTAAAATTGGCCACCTTTGTTCGACACAACTTAGAAAGAAATGCACCATTACCTCTTAAGTCTTAATGATTATTAAAGATAAGACATGCTAGATTTCATTTTTTAATCCCCAGAAATAGAAATACTAATTAACAATTGGATGTACCTAAGAGGCTTGGGACTCACCATACATAATAAAGAATTCCATAATTTAACTCTTTGGGTGAGTATAAAATGTAGAATCTTTGTAACAATAACATATTGTCTCTCTACTTTGCTAATCAATTGGAATTCTATCTCGTGATCCACCTTTGGTCGGGTTTTCATTTCATTTATCAATGAAATCTCTGCTTCTCTCTCTCTCTCTCTCTCTCTCTCAAACCAAAAAAAAAAAAAGAAAAAAAAAGAGAAGAATTAAAGAAAACTAAAAGTTAATTAGTTTGGATTATCTTCCTTCTATTATATAAAGCACACACATATAGTTACACTAACATATCAACCGTATTAGTTACATTTCGCATGCAATTATGATAATTTGGTGATGCTTAATAGGACTTCTTGCTTGTTGAATTAACTCTTATTGGTTATAAATATAATGCACCGATTATCTTAGAGGAGCTGATTGTTCTGATGCTGAAGAATTTTTATTGATCAAATCTAGGATGCATTCTACAAGTACCTTAGAGAAATCGACTGTTCTGATGTTGAAGTCTATGCTATTTCAGAGGGATCAGTTGTTTTCCCAAAGGTGCCCCTAGTAAGGGTTGAAGGGCCAGTTGCTGTAAGGATCAAATTTTGTTCTCTGATGAAATCGTTAAAATTGGATTCGGAAACCTATTTTATTTCTTTGTATTCATCCAAGAATATCTTTATAACTGCATAAACAGGATATTCTTCATAAATTTATACTTCTACTTATATTTATTTCAGGTGGTACAGTTACTAGAAACTCCATTTCTAAATCTTATCAATTATGCATCTTTAGTTGCTACAAATGCTGCTAGACATCGATTTGTTGCTGGAAAATCTAAACTTCTTCTCGAGTTTGGACTTCGAAGAGCTCAGGTTTCAATTTGTTTCATTCTTCCTTTCTTTTAAGTTTTGCATTTAGCTTATCCTCATCTAGAAGAAATCTTTACTTGGTTCTAGGGTCCTGATGGTGGAATTAGCGCCTCAAAGTATTGCTATCTTGGAGGGTTTGATGCAACAAGGTAACTTTTCATTTCTTCCTATATTCTTGCATTTGATATTTTTTCATATATTTTTCTTCCAGAGTACTAGTGAATGAATGACCTTAATTTATCTAATTTCTAGCCTTAATGTAAGGAATATTTGTGTAATCTCATTACATAGGGGAATTAGTTAACCTCCCTATTTTCAATTAAGAATATTGAACAAGATAGTTTATACTTTTGGTATCGGAGCCTCTCTAGTCTTAGTCTAGAAACTCTGACAAAACCAAATCCTCATTCAATCGGTGAAGCCTTCATAGCTGTCGATCATCCACCGTGACCAAGTTTCATTCGGAGCCTTCATAGACATCGATCATCCATTGTAACCAAATTTCATTTAGATCGTGAATATTGTTTTTTTTTCTTTTTTTGTAGCCAATTTCATTAGAAAAGTACATCCAGGATTTTGTTCAACGAAAAGTTTCAATCAGGATTTTGTTCAACGAAAAGTTTCAATCAGGATTTTGTTCATCCAGAAGATTTGACAGAGCCATAACCATGCCGATTTCACGATTTTCCGTAGCCGATTTGTAGAAGATTTCTTGGATTTTCTGTAGCCTTAATTTGGGATAAAGCTTCAGGATTTCAGGATTCGCAAGGTTCTCAGATCTTGCCCACGGACAGCAGCCCTCAGCCCACTTGCTTCTAAACAATTTCCCATTTGGCCAACTGGCCCATTTCAATCACGTGCTTGAATCCCACTTGGACAAAAGCTTCAATCATAGGAGAAACGATCTAGCTTTAATCATATTCACATACTAAGACCACTTGGTCCACTTGGACAACAACTCTCTTTGCTTTTCTCCTTAAGAGATTCCAGACTAAGACCCATCGGTTTCATCTTTTTGCTTAAAACCTCATCATGTTAGAAGAATCAATTTTTCCATCACTAGTAGAGGAAGTTTTTATAGGCCAAAAGAAAGGTGATCTGCAACCCATTCAATTATCATATCGACTCAATGGAAAAAACTTTCCTTAAGGACTAGAGGGCAAGAATTTTTTGGGTTTTTAGGTGGGTCAGGATAGGGAGCTATGGTCTCATTTGCAACTCATAGATGTTACTATTTCCTCCTTTGAAACCATGTTAGGTCTCAATATTAACCGGGAAAATAAATTGTGATCTTGGCCAGGTGGGAAGGTGGGTTGTGAAACAGGCTTTTTCCTTTCATCTATCTCCTTTTGAAGACCCTTTGTGTAAACGTTCATTTGTTCACTGTTGAGTGGTATTCCTATCTATTTTTTCCTCTTTAGGGATTTTTGTTCTACTTTTAAATCCTTATAGAAGCTTAGGCGAGATTTTTTGTGGGAAGGGATCGATGAGGGGAGGCATGCACATTTGGTGATTTGGGATATTATGGAGAAGTCGGTGAATCTTGGGGGTGCTAGAGTTAGAAAATTTAAGGACCCTTAATAAAGCCCCATAGGCTAAATGGCTTTGGTGGTTCTTTGTTGATTTAATGCCTTTACCATTAGATTATTGAGTAAATATGGTCTCCATCATGTTTCTCTCTTAGACATAATATAAAAGCCATCTCCTTTTGAGACTCTGTTGTGTGGATTGACATTCATTCGTTTAGTGGTGAGTGGTATTCCTATCTATTTTTTCCCCCTCTTGAAGGCTTTTTGTTCTACTTTTAAGTCATTAGAGAAGCCTATGAGAGGTTTTATGTGGGAAGGGGTCGACGAGGGGAGGAGTGCGCATTTGGTGATTTGGGATTTTATGGAGAAGTCAGTGAATCTTGGGGTGCTAGAGTTAGAGAATTTAAGGACTCAAAACATGGTCTTCATCCATTCAAGTGGTTGTTTGGTGAAGGCAAAAGAAACTTCTAGAAATCCTTGGGAAGATTTTTCCATTGAGCTCCCTCCCTTTCCTTCTTTGGTCTAGTATTCTGCGGAGGATGGGAAAGAAACATACTTTTGGGAGGATAAGTGGTTAGGGATAGAACTATCTGCTCTACGTTTTTCCATTGAGCTCTACGTTTTCCAATGGGCCATGAGGGACAACTTTAAGTGGTTGAACAGTTGGAACAATAGGGCATCATTCTTATTCTTATTATTATATATGTTCATATTGTGAATCAATTTTATTTATTGGTACTCACTACTATGTGTGTGTGTCTATATATATATATATATATATATATATATATATATATATATATATATTTATTTATTTATTTATTAATTGACTTTAAATTATTGCCATGTAAACTTAAAATTATGGCTAATGACTTAAAATAAGCTATCAAGAGCAATATCAACTGGATTGATGATCAATGATTTGGAACTTCGTCCACCAAGAAATTGATTGGATATATATATTTTATTGTAATTTTTCTTTATTTTTGATCATTAGCAACGGTTCCCCGTCTTCTCATTTATCTTGATGTTTCCTTTGTTTCTTTTCGACCTATGTTTTCTTTTTATGACCTAAAGTAGCTTTCTAGGGGGGGAGGGGCGGGAAAGATTGCATCAGTCTGATCTGTTAGGTCTGATTGTTGCCTATTTAGAGTAAGTACAAGTTTGCATCAGCCTGTCATTCCTTCACTTCTTACTGATATAATGGCTCAAGTTAGAGTGTAGTTCCTATTTTCTATTAGTTTGATAGTATATATACTCTTAGATTAGTGAAAATGCTAGTAAACTTGTTCAAACACTCGTGAATATAGGGAAAAAAAAGTATATATCCTTAATTTCTATAGTAGCTTCAAATTATTACTTTAAGCTAAACTACACTCTTCTCTTTTACACAGCAACGTTGCAGCTGGGAGGTTATTTGGGATACCACTTCGTGGGACACATTCCCATGCATTTGTTAGCTCATATATGGTTTGTTATTCTCTAATCACACTTCTAACTTCTTTGCCAAGTTTGATGATGAAGTGCTCATTATGAAATACAAATAACAGCCAATTTCATTTGATTTCCCATACACACACACATTTGTTAAAAAAATAAAAATAAAAAAGCCATCTCATGAAAGGTGATGAAATTATAGAAAAAAGTGCGAAGGGGAAGTTACACAAAACACATGCCAAGTGGCATATACAGAAAAGGGAATTGTAAGAATAGTACTTTTTCTTATGTAATAAGAAATATTTTTATTGATGAGTTAAATTACAAACGCGGGGAGAAATTTTCCCTTTCAAAGGAAATGACAAAAACACTTTCTTTGGGCTCTAAGAGAAATTTTTACGAAAGAAATTAGACTCAATACATCAGGAGGAAGCTAAAAATAGAATAGATTTCCTTGTGTCTAAGTCACTCTCTTTTTCTTAAAAAAATTTCCTATTGCATTCCTGCCAATAATGTGATAGGAGATCAGCTCAGGTATATATTATAAAAACCATGCTCCACAAATTTGAAATGCTGGATTTAGATGAGTGTGGTTGAAGTACAAGAGGTCATTCAGAATATATCTTTCCCTTCATAATGAAAATTGTCTTAGAAAAACAGTCATAAACCTAATGGACCCATCTAAATAAAAGGTAATGTACCTAGAAGCCCAATAGTTCCAAGTTTCTAACACGCTCAATCTTTAAACTATATGTCATCTTTTGTTTTTATTTTCATTTAGCTATTAGAAGTTCTAAAGAAATGCCTCTAATTGTCAACTTCTTAGTTGAAAGGCTGACTTGTCAACATGATGATTTTGATGTCATTGGCATGTGATCGATATTTATACTGCTGGCACATCAATTTTTCCCTACATTAATCATTTGGCTCTGAGAATTTATAGATTCACATCATGACGGAACTAAAATAAAATACTTTACCTGATGTATATTTTTGGTATAAAAACATAATTTACCGTGAAAGGTATCAATATTGTCCGTATCATATTTCCATTTTTTAAGTGTCCTGGATCAAATCCTCAAGGTGGGATACAACAATTGCTCAAACCAATTAATATTTATATAGCTGTAAGAAAGAATTCCACTGAAGATACGGAACTACAAAAGGGAAATTTCTACCTCAAGCCAAAGGAGTTACATAGAACTTCTCTGACTGGACTGAAAGAGATGAAAAACTATATTGGTGAAAAAGAGTTAAGTTTATACCAAGAGATGACCAAAACCGATGGTCATAAAAACTATTGTAAGGTTGCTATTGTTCACAAAACAATTCTATGGTTCCTTTTGATCCATGCAGACCATAAATATGTCGTGATGAAGTGTTGCCAAAGAAGCTTTTTTTTTTTTTCCTTCTTAAACGGGTGGACCAAGAGAGTGAGATGTACAAGGCCAAGTGGGCCTTGGGCAAAGCAATAGACCAAGAGAACCTTGATAAGATATCATCACAAACCAATTAATATATCTCTCTTCAGTTAAATTATTTTGGGTTTTCATTCATCACATAAACACAATGTCAGAGGCATTTATCAGTTTGATTTCATTGCTACATATAAGTATGATTTGCAGAGCCCAGATGAGATCAAAGATAAGTCACTTCGCAGCAGTGATGGCTCACGCACCTGTGAAGATTTTCTTAGTGCAGTTCAAATGTGGTTAAACAAGATTCAGGTATTCGATCATTGTGTTCTTGAGGTTTTATTCTCTGTTAATGTTCAGATTTAAACAGAGAGAATTAAGGAGTTTGAGGTCGCCATTGGCAGTTTCCCACCTCTCGAAGTGCCTTGGTTATTATAATTTTACTTCTATCAATGCTACATTCTATTGATTATCTGGAGAAGAGTGAGCATTAAAGAGTGGTCAGGCCACAAAATGCATTATTAACTATACGAATTTTGTTTTGAACGGGTTTGCCGCATTTTGTCAGTCTGATGATTATATTTATCCTTTTTCCATGCCTGTGATATCTAATTATTTTATTTTTTCTATTATACCTTCTACTAATTCAGAAATCGTTATGATACCCAACTCTGCACATGTTTGCTGCAGTGGTTGCCTTCCTTACATGGCATTTTTGGTGAGACCAACCAAAGTGAGCTGGCTGCGTTCACGTCTTATGCTTTGGCATTTCCATCCGACTTCCTTGCTCTTGTGGATACATATGATGTGAGTTAAATACTTTATTTCATTTATTACCGTTCTTTCCTTTGTAGATCAAGTTTTATTTCATTTATTACCGTTCTTTCCTTTGTAGATCAAGTTACCTTATCCAGCTAATTTCCCTTTTATTCGCACTTTATCATTGCTTAAATTTTATGTGCTATTCTAGTACAAGGATGCCCTCAAAATTTAGGAGAAATAATCAGACAGAAAACCTTGTTACTGTACTGTTGATTTTCCTTTATTCTCCTGTATTTTTTGTATTATGATGCTATATTTATTATTTATATTTGTAATATTCTTGTCTTATTGGTAGATAGCCTTTCTTCTACCTAAGAAAACCTTGTTTTTATTTTGAACATAGAAGAAATACATTATCTTTTGTTTCAAGTGTAAATTATATTGCTTGTTTTTTATATTATTTTTTAGAGAGGTAAATCTGTCTTTTAAAACAGAGGAAGGCTAACGAAATCCCTAAATACTAGGTAACAATAAATTTGAATAAATCCCCATTAACAATTAATCTAAATAACTAGATGTTAGGTAATAATAGGGAGGTCAATTTCTTTCCTTATTTAATTGGATTACATAAATATTTCCTAATTTAAGGCTGGGTATTACATTAATATTCCTCCTTCAACACTCCCATTCAAGCGAAGGAATAAATATCATTCCGCGTGAATATTAACTCATGAAACAATGAANTTTTTTTTTTTTTTTTTTTTTTTTTTTTTTTTTTTTTTTTTTTTTTTTTTTTTTGTTAGTATACCTGTCGGTTGAAGTTGGGAGGGAACAAAACTAATGCATACTATCCCTTTCTTTAATTTCTCCTTGATAAAATGTCGATCATTTCAATATGTTTTGTCCTATCATGCTGGATAGATTTATGTGCAATATTGATAGTTAATCTGTTTTTGTAGTACAACTTTATCAGACCGTCTCCCATAATTTGTAAGTCATCAAGGACTATCTTCAACCATAAGAGTTCACATAGCCCTTGTGCAATATCTAGAAATTCTGCTCGAAAGTCTGATTTGGCAGATGATCTGCCACCATATTTTGTTTTTTGCTTCTCCATCCGAATTACCTCTAAGAAAAGTACAATATCTCGTAGTAGATATCTTGTCCGCTATTGATCTAGCATAGTCAGCGTTGGTAAGCTTCCAATGAATTGTTCTATTTAAATAAATTCCTTTTCCTCAAGTTCATTTCAAGTAACGTAATACTCTATATGCTGCATGAAGGCGAGGCTCCCACAGATCATGCATGAGTTGGCTAAGTACACTCATTGAGTATGCTATGTTTGGTGGAGTGTGACCTAGATATATAAGTCTCCTTATTAGCCTCTAGTACATTTTTGTTCACCGTAGGGGTTCTTCTTTTGACTCTCCCAATTTCTTATGTGGATCCATTGGCATGGTTGCAAGTTTACATCTATTTTTTCCTATTTCCATCCATAAGTCTATCACATTTTTCTTTTGTGATATGAAAATACTCAGAGCTAAGTATGCTACTTCAATACCGAGGAAGTACTTTAGCCTTCCAAGTTCTTTAATCTTAAATTCTTTCAATAATTTTCTTCTGAGTTTAAGTTTTTCTTCTTTATTATCTCCAGCGACTATGATGTTATTTTCATACACTAGAAGCACTATAACTCACCTTGATTCTAAATGCTTAATAAAGAGAGTGTGATCCCCTTGATCTTTTGCTTAATCCACAGTTTTTCATCACCATTGTGAATCTTCCAAACTTCGCCCTAGGTGATTGTCTTAGTCCATACAGGACTTTTCTTAATTTGCATATTTTACCTCTTGAGCTTTCAAATCCTGGAGGAATGTTCATGTAGATTTTCTCATCTAGATTGACATGAAGAAATGCATTCTTCACATCATACTATGTGAGCTACCAATTTAAGTTGGTAGCCAAAGATAACAATATTCTTACGGTGCTTATCTTTGCAACTGGAGCTATTGTCTCCTCATAATCGATACCGTAAGTTTGATTGTATCCCTTAGCTACTAACCTTGCTTTGTACCTTTCCAACGTTCCATTAGTCCTGTACTTTAATGTGGAAAGGCACCTACACCCAACTATATTATTTCCTTTTGGCCTATCCACGACATCCCTTAGCTACTAACCTTGCCTATCCACGACATCCCTTAGCTACTAACCTTGCCTTATACCTTTCCAATGTTCAATCAGTACTGTACTTTAATGTGGAAAGCCACCTACACCGAACTATATTTTTTCCTTTTAGCTTATCAACAACTTCCCACGTGTTTAAAAAGTGTATTTTTCCTTTCGGCCACTCCATTTTGTTCTGGTGTTATACAACACGAAGAATCATGGATAATGCCTTGAGATTGGAAATATGGGGATAAGGTTTGTTCGAAATAATCTCTAGTATTGTCAGTTCAAAATGTTTTGATTTTGACTCCAAGTTGAGCCTGAATCATTCAGTGGAAGGCATGAATAATATTACTAACATCTGATTTTTGTTTGAGAAGGAATAGCCATGTGACCAGAGTACAATCATCAATTAATGTGAGAAACCAAAGAGCTCCAGAAATACTTGGAATAGTTGATGGTCTCCATATATCATTATGATGAAAAAAGGGTAGTACTTTTATTTTGACTAATGGGACAAGATATTATAAGTATGTTTGACAAACTCACATGTATTATACTAAAACTTACAGACTTTGAGTCTTGAAACAAATTTGGAAACATAATTCTCAAAACTCTAAACGAAGGATGACTCATGCGAAAGAGATGTAATCAAATAACATTTTTATAAGAGGAACAAAGAAATGACATAGGTGCATATTTAATTGTTCTCTCAAGTAATTGCAAATAGTATAGGCCATTTCAATTTCTTGGCAAGTCCAATCATCCAGTTCGGACGAGGAGAAAATAACATTATAGTGGCGGTCATGGATAAGCTTTTGTATGGAAAAGAGACTATTAGATAGTTTTTGGACGTATAGGTCGTTTTTTGGTGTAACAGTTTGAGAAATGATACATCGCCTATTCTTGCAAGGGTGGGTTCCATTTTCCATGGTAATTTTTCGATTACTCGAGCATGGTTTGTATGTATTAAAATATTGTGAGTGAGGGTTATGTAATCTGTTGTACAAAAGTCTATAATCCAAGAGTTAACCTAACTTATCCCAGAGTGTTTATACAAAAAAGGGGAATGAAGAGTTACCTAAGATTGTCGAAGTTCACGTTATAAATTATTTTTATATCTAAGTATTTAGTTAGATTTATTTTTCTATTATAAAAGACATGTACCTTTCTGAAAATTATGAAAATTAAAAAGAAATGTGAGTAAGATAATTTACAGTTGCAACACATTTTCACTCCAAAAGGAGTTTATATCTTGAACATTTTATCATTTTCATTAATCAATGAAAATTTTGTTTCTAATTATAAAAAAAAAAATCATAACTTATTATGTGAAAATTAATCAATTATGAATATATTTTTGTGTATGTTCTTTTTTCTTCATTTGTTACAGTTCATGTTTCTTGTTGATGCTTGTATTTCTAACCAATGCCTTACTCGCATATATTTTCCAGGTTATACGGAGTGGAATCCCTAATTTCTGTGCAGTTGCTATGGCACTCCATGATTTGGGGTATGCTTGAAGTACACTTACCAGTTACAATTATGAAATGATTATATAATGAGTTTTCTGAATCAGAACTTGATTGGTGAATGTTTCTTTCTTTCCTTCTTTTTTTCCTTTTTTCTTTTTTTCTTTTTTTCTTTTTTTCTTTTTTTCTTTTTTTCTTATTTATTATCCTATTAGTTGGCGCTTAATTGTCCTGAAATCTTTCTTTATCGAGACTTCTATCTACTTTTATTATTTGACTGGAAATGCACTGTTGCGCTACTAGCCTGGTTTACTCTTTTTGTAATTGGCCTATTTTACTGCTTAGTTCAACTGATCACTGAATCGGTTAGTTGTCTGGGATGGTTTGGCTGTTGACTATTTGTTTAGTTTCATCTGGCAGCCAAGACAGTGAGGGTAAAAGGTGTCAGTTGACCATTACAACCTAGTTTTAAGGGGCTATAGCTAGTCTTTATGTCATTCTGTTATTGAATAAATTTCCTCAAGGATAAGAGTAATCAGAATATGGATTTGGATTCAGAGAACTTTTGTAATTACTAAAGGTAGAATATATTTACACCAATAAAGAGCCACAAAAGAGCAGAATCCAATCATTCTTCCAAGCTTCAATCTTTCCCTTGAAAAATTCTGGAGTCTCTTTCATTCCAAATCAACTAAATGATTGCTCTTGTGATGTGAAACCACATGACCTTCTTGGACTGTCTGAAAGAGTGGCAATGAGCAGTAAATTCAGGCACAGAAGGACTCCATTGGAGAGAGATCCACAGTCCAACCAAAACTAAAAACAGATTTGCCCAAACGGTTAAGGAACAAGGGCAGTGGAAAACGATGTGTACTAGAGTAATATTGTTAAGCTTTACAATACTCGGGTTTTATAGTTTATAGTGTTGATCAGGTTTGATATAATGAGTTAATGGAGAGTTGCTGAAAATTGGTAATAGCAGACATAGTCCTTTATACATTGGCCAAATTGTTACTTCCGAATTCATACCTCTGAGACTTTATTGATCTCCAATTTTCAAATTCAAATATTTTCAATTAAGCATATTTGACACATGTAGCTTTTCAAATTACTTGGGGATGAACTGGTTGATGAAGAGAGAATTTTCTTTGCAGCTAGTAACGAAGTATATCACTTGCTAGCCAGATAGGTGTATTCATTGACTTAAATAAAAGGAAAATTAAAATGATGGTTAATTTTATGTTTGACGTAATAATTGCATATTAGTTTTTGGATTATTTGGTAATAGTTAACTTTGAGGATTTATTGAACTTGAGTACTAAGTTCAAATAGATGGGACTTTGTATCCTCGACCATGTTATATGTTTTCATTAATTTATTGAATAGTTGTTTCTTGTTAAAAAAAAAAAAAAAAAATCTATTTATTGTAGGTACCAAGCTAAAGGGATTAGGTTGGACTCTGGTGATTTAGCATATTTGTCACGTGAGGCACGAAAATTTTTCATGACTATTGAAAAGGAGTTTGGGGTGCCTGGATTTCAAAATATAAATATTACTGCCAGTAATGACCTCAATGAGGAAACTTTAGATGCTTTAAACAAGCAGGTAATCATTTGGACCTAAGGGTCTTGATTTTCTTATATCTTTGGAATTGCTTTCAGAATTTGTAACAATGGGAGAGATTCATTTTCCTGTAGACATTTTTTGTATTTGTTTTACTGATAAACACTCACCCACCCCCAAGGGTTGAAATAAGGGCTTGGGTGGTTTCGAATTGGAATGGAATCATTCTTCTGATAAACAAGGGAAAGATACATGATTGATATAATCACTACGTAGTGGGGTCGGTCAACTTGATGCGAGAGAGGCATGAGTGCAATTCGATCTTGTGGTGTATTCGTTTGTAGTGAGTTGGGCCTCGTTCTCGTTGATCAGTTCGCCTCCGCTCGAGGGAAAGGTAACACTTGGAAACACAAAAATAAATAATAAAAGTGATCAGAACGTCGGTAGCCAGGGTGTCTCCTGCCACATAACTCTCAACAAAGAATCCTGTGGACACACACAAAGAATCTATTCAGCTTAATTTTTTAAAAAGCTTACTCTCTTAGTGGGGACACACACACACACACAAGGAAGGGAAAAAGGAAAACTGACAGCCCGTTGAACTCACTAATTACAGTAAACATATCTACGCAGATTTGTCTAACATCAAATCAAATTCTCCCTCTTTAGAAAGAAGAAATAAAACTCATAGGGCGTGCAGTGTAATAGCTGCTACTGCTAGCCAGCTAATTTTTTATTAACTAACAAGTCGTTCGACTAGTTCGCTAGCTAGCTCAGCCATTAAATCCTGTGGATTGTTACAAGAAACACAAGCAATCTCGAAGAGTTATAACAGATCATATGCAGACTGAGCAAGTTTTCCTTGATTTGTTTATCCTATGCAGGGTCATGAGGTTGATGCATTTGGAATTGGAACCTATCTGGTTACATGTTTTACTCAGGCTGCTTTAGGATGTGTCTTCAAGCTAGTTGAAATAAATAATCAGCCCCGCATTAAACTTTCTGAAGACGTTTCAAAGGTTGTGATGTTAAGTAATTTCTTGTAAAAATTGAGAGCTGATTTTTGGTTTATGTTTGCATATTATACTTTCATGTTTCTTTACTTATTTCTTCATTGTTTTAGGTCTCAATCCCATGCAAAAAGCGTACTTTTAGATTATATGGGAAAGAAGGCTATCCTCTGGTAGACATAATGACAGGCGAGAATGAACCGCCTCCTCAGGTGAGTCCTTAACTTGCATTAGAGTATTGGTATGATTATCTCTTTGATGGTCATTCATTCTTTTCCTTCCATAACTTTTTTTTTTTTTTTCTGCAACGAATGTTCTTATTCAATAAGGAAACAACAAAGCAAAAAAAGAGCCAATACGGAATCTGTCATCTCCATTTTAGTAAAGAGAATGATACAATCTCCTAAAAAAACTTAGAAAAGGAAAATAATTATCAAAGCCTATATATGAACAAGAGCACGCCTCGTCTAGAAAAAGAAAGAAACAACACTTTCCTTGCCCTTTTTTTGATTACTTTAANTTTTTTTTTTTTTTTTTTTTTTTTTTTTGTTGACAATCCATTCCATGATGAGGAGTGAATAAACGTTTTGACTTCTTACTTTTCTACTCCACGCCCTTGTAATCCACAAAATAAGTTTGTTGCAACATAAAAATGTATTATATCTACCACTGATATAGGAACTTTGTTTGGAATGCATTTCTTCCTAGCGATCTAGATGAGGAAACCTACCTGAGCATTTCTTAAGGATTTGAAAGCTTAAGAGGTAAAGTATACAAATTAAGAAAGGCCTTGTATGGACTAAAACAATCCCCAAGAGCAAGGTTTGGAAAATTCTCAAAGGTAATGAAAGACTTTAGGTATAAGCAAAGTCAAGGCGATCTCTCTCTTTATCAAGCACTCAGAAACAAGGGCAATTACAGAGTCACTAAGGATAAAGATGAAGAAAAAAGTGAACTCAGAAGGAATTGATGAATGAATTTGAGATCAAGGAACGTGGAAGACTAAAGTACTTTCTCAATATTGAAGTAGCATACTCAACTCGAGGCATTTTCATATCACAACAGAAAAATATGATGGATTTATTAATAAGCTCAAGAGGTAAAGTATGCAAATTGAGAAAGGTCTTGTATGGACTAAAACAATCACTAAGGTCGTGGTTTGGAAGATCCACAAAGGTTTTGAAAGACTTTGGGTATAAGCAAAGTTAACATCTCTTTATCAAGCACTCAGAAACAAGGGGAGTTACAATGCTCCTAGTGTATATAGATGACATCATAGCCATTGGAGATAATGAAGAAGAAAAGAGTGAATGACAGTCCCGCGAAAAATGATAGATGTATATAGATGACATCATGTGGACGGGCTAGATATGTTGTATGCCTCTAAAAATGACAGTCCCGCGAAATTTGCAGCTTTTACAACTGCAATAACTCGGCCTACAAAGCCCACATCCAGTACCTTCAACAAAAATTGTTTTTAAGATCTCCAAAAACCAGGAGACTGCAGCATTAATTTTGCCCAAACTCTAGCAATGAAAGAGTAACAAAATGATATGTCCACCTCTGCAGGTCCACCCTTTCCACCTTAAAAATGATGTGTCCAATGAGTTACGGAAAATGAATGGTTAGGTTTGGAGGGAAATTTAGATAACGTAAGTAGTGGTGTGCTTACAGAAACAAAATTGAACTTGCAGTGGTTTATATGGAAACAATGGGCTTAGAGAAACAGTGAGTGGGCTTGCNTTTTTTTTTTTTTTTTTTTTTTTTTTTGTAGGGTTGCTGAATGGATTTTTCCCTAGTGTTGCTGAATGAAAACTGTGGACCGAATGGATTTGGGTTGGGTTTTCAAGGATTTATAGTGTGGCTCTTCAAAAATTTGCTTATGTAGAATTGGGATTATAGAAATATGCTTCCTTAGGTTGGATTGCGATTACTATTGGACCAATATGCGAACCTGGCTAGTTGGAAGGCAGAACAATCGATTTTCAGCCTAGTCTGCAGCTATGAAGTCTCCAAATGGAACTTGATCCCAGTGGATGGTTGAGAGGTATGAAGGCTTTACCAATTGATTAGGGTTTGAGTTATTGCACAAGGGATATGTGAACTCCTATGGTTAAAAATAATCCTTGATGACTTACAAATTAAAAAAGAAAGTCGGATAAAGTTGTACTGCGACAACAAATCATCTATCAATATTACACAATCTTATCCAGCCTGATAGGACAAAGTATATTGAAATTGATCAACATTTTATCATGGAGAAATATGCTTTCGTTATGTTATGTGCCCTCTTAGCTTCAATTAGTAGATATACTAACCAAAAAACTTCACAACTCAATATTTCGTGAGTTAGTATCCAAGTTGAGAATGGATGATATCTATTTCTCAGCTTGTGAGGGAGAGTGTTAAGGCATGAACTTGATTTAAGAAATATTTGTGTAATCCCATAAAATAAGGGAAGTAGTTGACCTTATCTGTATGGTTACTAGTATCTAGGATTTGTTTAGATTTATTGTTACCTTGTATCTATAGATTTATTTAGCCTTTTTTTATATTATAGACGACATATGCATCCCTCTCAAAAGAAATATGAAAAGTAGTAAGATAATTTACCTTACTTCATTTGGTTAAAAGTTAAAATTCTCTTTTTCTACCAGAAATCAACCATTGATAAAAGAATATGGCTGGTTACATGCTGCTCAGTATAAAGTGTAGCTTTATTTCATCGTGAACTTTAAATAGAAATCCTTGGATAAGCCTCGAGTAATTCTTCAAGATAACGCACAACTATTCTAACTTGTGAAAGCATAATATTCTCGTTCAAAAGGTTGGGTTTGAATATGGTAGTGATTATTTTCTTAACCAAAAAGAAAGCTTAGTGACTATTCTTACAAAAATTAAACTATTTCATTTTCTTTTCATGGGAAAACGGCAGGTGGGCGAAAGAATTCTCTGCCGTCACCCATTTAATGAATCGAAAAGAGCATATGTGGTGCCACAGCAAGTAGAGGAGCTTCTCAAGTGCTACTGGAGTGGAAAATCAGGTTAAAACCTGTGTATATTTTTCACTGAAAATTCCATATTCAAGCATCCAATTAATGGCTAACTCAATTCCTTTCTCTTTTTTTTTTTTTTTCCCTAAAGGTAAAACAGCAGAATGTTTACCAGCTCTGAAGGACATACGGAGTCGTTGCATTAAACAACTCGAGAACATGCGTCGTGATCACATGAGAAAACTTAATCCAACTCCATACAAAGTATACTATCAAGACATCTCAATCTCATTGGTATTTCTTTCATCGTCTTGATCAGATTGGTTTGACAAGTTTACAATGTTATATGTAGGTTAGCGTGAGTGCGAAACTGTACGACTTCATTCATTTCTTGTGGCTTAATGAGGCGCCTGTTGGGGAGTTGCAATAAAAACAGCCATTATTGGTCGCTCTAGCCCAAAGTAAGACTCGTTGTTCCTATATAGTACAGATAAAATGATACAGCCACTTGCTCCAAGCATTGCTTATGTGTCTCTGCTTTGAATAAAATATGAACAATCGGTTCTCTATTATATATAAGAAACTTTTGGTCTTTCACTGCCATTAGTTTGAATGAGAACATTATCCTAATTTTGATTGAGTTACAATTTTCTTTTTGACTTGAACATCTCATACAAATGCTTCTATTTCTAGAATTGGTTTAAACGCGAATTTTTACCGTCTATTTTAGTCCTCGAACTTAAAAATTAAAAATATATTTCATTTTTTCGATCCTTACTATTATTTTCATATACTAGTTTGTGGGAATCTCTGAAAAGAATAGGAAATTTTCAATGGTGAGAGTAAAGCTGTGAAGGTAAAACTATGGCTCAACGTTAAAGTCCTATTTATAGAGATGTCTTATTTATAAAGACTTGGATGAAAATAGACTAAATTTAAAATAACATTTTTTTAATACATAATGTATGAAATAATATTTTTTTAATTCTAGTTATATTCATAAAATATTTCAATGTATTTTACTCATTTCAATTTCATTCAAATTATATATTTTATATTTTAATATTTAATATATCAAATACAATAAATATATTTTTTCAAAATATTAATTTAAATTTTCATTAATTTTACTTTTTCGTATTACTATAAGCTACCATACCTTATGAGTCAATAGGTTATAAACTCAAATAACATAAAATTAATTAACTAAACTCTTTTAACTTGATCTTTCCTAACTTCTAGTTGATTTATTATACACTATGGGATAAGTTATGTCCATAGACATAATCATTACAAACATTTAATGACCCTAAATTTCTATTTACTTAGGGTGGTTACCATCATTATAATGTAATTATTTTGTGCCGAAATAAGAATTTAAACTTTATCATAAAACATAAACTTCATTTTTTAAGATTGTCATGTATTTATGTGTTTTGAAAACCTCTTTATAACGACATAACGAAATACTAAACATAAAAATAAAAAAAATAAAAATATTATTATTATTATATTCTAACAAACATAAAAATAAAAACATTCTATTTTAACTGACTCTAAGGAAATAAATACAACTACCCCTATGCATGTGTCATGGTCTCAAAATGTGATGTCGTCATTAGCCGTACTGGGATGTCTTGTCTTTTCCAAATAGAAGTAGCATGTGCCTTAAGTATTTTAAGAAACATTAAGTGAGTCACCCCCTTATCAGGGTCAAATGCGAGCACAAACAAATCATGAGTGGAACCTAACATACAAATCGTGAGTGGCACTTATCATATCAGTTTATTTTTCTACAAGGACTATCTTAAGTGGGCAATTGGATGTGTACTTAATTTTCTATACACGGTCCACACGTGCCCACTAGTCGGTTCGCACACCTCTTGGGCCCCTTTCTAGTAGGGCGAGCATTCTTTGGTAGCTGTTGATGTCGGACACCATTAGGAATAGCGACTGTCATGCCAACATTATGGTAAACAATTATCATTTTTTGACTCGTAGCGTACACGTTCGTACTATCGTAAAAGGAGAAGAGGTATCCCCCGATACATGAACACACAATAATACATGAGGTCTCAACATTTATCCATTTTCATTAACATGTATTACAATATCATAACATTTTCATCATAGCTTTCCATGTGTATATCGGGGTTGTACATTATGTCAATTTGTCATTTGTATGTCAATCATATCACATATCATTCATGTCGCACATATTTTACCGTGGCTAAGCCTAATTATGCATAAATACTCTCAACTTGACTCCAAAAATTTAAACTAGTTAAAAGATAGTCATATTAATCTTAAATGCTCCTGAAGAATTGAAACTAAGAGGAAAGGGTTCAAGTGTATCAGACCCAAGCCGTATTAGCCAAAATATCAACCTTGAGCCATCAAAAAGTGTATCCTCCGACGGGCGAACCGTTCAAGTGGGATGCTAAAATGAAGTAAAAAACCTCCACAGAGACCATCCCACGTTTCAGCTTTAAGCAATGTAAGACATTTCTCTTCCTTTTTTTTTCTTCAAAATTTTAGGTTTATAAGAAATCGAGGTTTATCTCACTTTCTCAACTCTAAGATTTTTCTATTTTTTTTTTTACAAAAAAGAATGGAGGTATGACTAGTGCCATAAACATGTCATATTTTGATGCTATGAGACCTAACACATTATGTATGTCACGTGCATCGGAATACTTCCTTGTTAAATTTAGTACAGATGCGTATCTTACAACATTTATTTTCATCATGATATTATGCGGACTCTTTCCCTCTATAGCATTCAACAACATGAGCTCACACTAGTCCAACCAATCAAATCTAGGTGTACGTATACAAGCCTATCGAGTGAATCCATATATCCATGCTTGGGTTGTGTGTAGATAAGTATTACACATCCAACCCTACTCGAACTGGCAGAACCCACATCCATGATGTTTTTATGAAAAGATATATTCAACCATGATTGATTGTGTTTGCATTTCCTGATCTCAATAGTAAGACTATTTACTGAGTATTTTTAAATACTCTAGTTACTTTTTTTCGAGTAGAGGTAAGACTCACCTGTACGAATGACAACGTTGTTTCGAAAGCTATGGGAGCAAAGATAGGACCGTTACTAGCGGTAGTCTTTAGGTTAGATGGAATGTATGCGACCTTTAATTTCAATTATTTCTATTTTGGTTTGTTTTGGCTAATAACGTTTANGCTTTTTCGCCTTCTCTTCCCTCTGGTCGGGAGGGCTAGTGGACACGGGGAGGGAGCTGGCGAAGCGTGTCGTTTTTACTCGACGGTAAAGCAGCTAAGCATCTTCATTTCCTCAACCCTTGAGTGGAAAATATATATAGCACCTTTCTCGGATTAGAACCGATGAGTGATTTAAATAAATTTCTTAGCATGACATCCATCGTTATAAAATGTTTTAAATGATTTAAAAATTACAATTAAAGCCTTGTTTTTAATTATTAAAAAAAAAAAAAAAAATCTCGTTACCTTTGCCATTTTCATTGGAAGCTGTGCAAGAAAGCAGCGTCACCGCCCGTGGAGCTTATCAATATCGGGGCAAGAGCTTATTATTATTATATTATTATTATTATTATTATTTAAAATCAATTTTGCTTTCCGGCGCCCACAAGCTATTTATTTTATCCCCTTTTTTTCTGTTTTTTTTTTCGCCGTTATAATATTTGAAGAATATATTATAATTATTAATTATAGAATATATAAAAAATATTCATAATTATTTTATAATCGTTTAGTATTCTTTTCTTTGTGATTTAATTAATAATATATTTTATTTTATTCTCAATATTTAATAGTGAAATGAATAAGCTCTTAGATCAATTGCTCGAATGAACGAAATGTTGTAGGTGGAGTTGAAACCCGTTAAGGTTGAATTTAGGAACGATCAGCTAAAGGAAACTTTGGAGCATCGAGTTGAACTTGAATAGTAAGTGAATTTACTGTTAGAATGCCTACGAACTAGGTTGGAAGAAATTATTTAATGCATTAATAACATGAACGGTTATTAAATTGAATGACGGGAAGTTTAATGTGATGGATGTGCACTCATATATGATCGATCATGACTTTGTATGACTATGAATTTGTTATAGGAGATACCACAAATATTATTATACATATGTTTCACAAGACTCCACAGATATCAATTTGTAGATATTACGAAAGATCATGATTATGAATGCACGTTCCGTGAAATGATGAACTCATAAAATGTTATTGTGCATCATATCACTAAACAAGTAATTTAAAATGTAGGATCTCATGCATATTATATGATCATGTAGTCTTGAATTATTTCTCTAGTTATGTAATGTACGAACGCATACACTCATGATATTATTTGTATTCATTTCTTTTATGTCGGTTTTGGTAGCACGAGTGTGTGCTAACGAGCCCACCTAGTGGTTCCACATGCATGTGCGTGGACTATGTATAGAAAAAATTTATGCATCAAACCCTGCCCGAAAATGAAACTAGCGTTCAAGGACATCCATGAATTTAGATCTTAATAGTCATGATACATGTTATATGTGAATGAATTTTTCAATTCCAACAATAGGGTTACTTACGGAGTATTTTTATATATTCATATTTTCATTAACAAATTTTTAGTAACTACAAGGATAAAGGGTATATGAACGACCGTGACTTGTGTTGTGGAGGCCATAGGATAACATTCTTTAGATCGGTTCCATATTCAATTAAAAGTACGAAATGTTTCTCAGAAATTTCGAGGTTTTAAAAGTAATTTTTGCTTGAATCCACATTGGTTGGGGAGGAGAACGAAACACCCTTTATACGTGAATGAAAACCTTTCCCTAGCAAACGTGTTTTAAAGCTTTGAAGGAAGCTTGAAAAGGAAAGTCCAAAGAGGATAATATCCGCTAGTGGTGTGCTTGGACTGTTACAAATGGTATCAGAGGCAGACCCCGGACAATGTGTCAACGAGGAGACTCTTCCCCGAATGGGGGTAGACACGAGGCGGTGTGCTAGTAAAGACGTAGGGCCCCGAAGAGGGGTGGATTTGGTGGGGATCCCACATTGATTGGAGAAAGGAAAGAGTGTCAGCGATGATGCTCGGCCTTGAAGCGGGTGAATTGTGATATCTCACATTTTTCTAACAGACGCATTATAAAGCCTTGAGGGAAGCCCAAAAGGGGAAGAGGGTGGATTTGGTGGGGATCCCACATCGATTGGAGAAAGGAACGAGTATCAGCGAAGACGTTGAGCCTTGAAGGGGCGGACTGTGATATCCCACATTTCCCGCATTTTAAAGCCTTGAGGGAAGCCCAAAGAGAAAGGTCAAGAAGGACAATATCTAGTAATGAATTGCTTGGGCTATTACATACCATATATACTTTAACACTTCGATTATCCAAAACTCGTGTCGAACGAATGAAACGAATGAAGTCGATCTAGGCAAATACATGGAATGAAAAGTTGAGTATGATGAGTACACAATTTATGAGTGAATCAGATCCATGTTGCAAATTGTATGTAAGGTTGCAACACTCCCAGCTTTGTCATTCATACTTCCAACTTGTCTGCCCTTTTTGTTGCCATTATTATTTTTAAATTTATGGTATTTAATATCACTTTATTCACCCCTACCGTCACCCACTAAACTTCTGGTACCTTGGAATTTGGAACCTACCTTTTCATTTACTCTCTCCTTCGTTTAATTAATATATTGATTATGTAACGACCCACGTTCATCGCTAGTAGATATTGTCTTCTTTGGTCTTTTTTTTTTAACTTCCCTCAAGGCAATGCTTTAAAACGCGTCCGCTAGGAGAAGGTTTCCACATCCTTATAAGTGCTGGTTTGTTCTCCTCCCCAACCAATATGGGACATTACTTATGAGAACATTCCCCTAGCAGACACGTTTTAAAGCCTTGAGGGGAGCACGAAAGGGAAAATTCAAAGATGACAATATCTGCTAACGGTGGGCCTAGATCGTTACAGATTCGTTTTTTATATAAGAATCCTTAAATCATTGTTTTTATTAACAAATTCATAGTATATGAATTTCGATATTTCCATCCATAAATAATAATTTAATGACGTAATAGTCTTTTATTAATAAATTCTAATATGTTTTATTTTTCTATAAAAAAAACTAATTAATTTTTTAAGAATAAAATTAAGTGTAAAATCGAGAATTAAAATCATCCACGACCCATTAAAAATTATTTAAAAAATGGGTTGACTGAAATAATACATTTTTTTATATTAGAGTTATGTTATATTGCATAGTTTTAAGACATATAATATCAAATAATTTTATTCCAAAATTTCAATATAAGTATTTCAGCTAATTATAGGACATATATCAATAAAGTTTAGAGTTTGTATATCTCAATATTAGTGCGACGAGTTTCTTCTCTTGATATCATTCTTCCCCGACTCATGAATCGGGGTCATCATATGTAGATTCAACTGGATCTAACAAGAAGAACACTCATCGCGAGACCCAGCTTAGTAAGTTGTACCCCCTCGACTAGAACTAAGGTTGTTGTATGTTGAGTCGATTGGAAATAAGAAAAGGAGTAACATGTGTATCGAGACTCGGATCAATAGGTTATACTCTCTCGATGTGGTTGGTATTCCTCCTCAGCTCAACTTCAAAGGCGGATTACTCATGACACTTCATCGAACCATCGCATCGACGAAATTGTAAGTTGAGTGTAAAAATAATGGAGTGTTTATAAAGATTTATATAAATTGGAGTATGTGGGCAAGTAGGGGAAGGAGTAAGACTGACAATGAAGCTGTGGCAGCGATGCAGATTGGGTAACTTACAACTTGCTCTCATATCATCCCATTCTTCTTCCAATATCCATTGCACTTGCTCTGCTCAATACTCATCTCACCACACCCCACACTAATATTATTATTATAATCGGTTCTCCGATGCTATTTTTTGAGCTCCGATCTTGTTTCTCACGAGCAGGTCAAGCATGTTGAATTAGATTCCCATTTCCTTCATGAATTTGTTGTTACCGTATGTACCCTCCCACCTTCAAGTTGTTGGCATCCTCGCTAAAGTGTTTCTCGACCTCTTATTAAATTTTTCAGATTCAAGATTCACATTCGTTCAAGTCTGACACTTAGCTTACAGGGCATTAAGGATATTTAACATTCCATTACGGTTGATTATAGGTTAATTTGGTTACTATATTTTTTTTAACTTTCAATTGCTACCGTTGAATGTTTGATCTATAGATGTCTAATTGATATGCGGGGTTGAAAATCCTCGTTTAAATGCAAAATGTGTGGAGGGTGCGACTGATTCCTCATTAGCTAAACGAGACTAGGGATAAGGATTATATTCTTATCCCACCCTTCCACGCCCGCTTTATATATGTGTATTTGCACTCGCACGTGTATTTCTTGTTTCCATTTATTTGAGTAAATATGTTAAATATTTTTTAGTAATAAAGATGGTTGTAATATTTAAATTTATTTTTTTATAAATTAAGTTGGTAAAATATTATATTTTGTTTAGACTCGAGAAGGTTTCCCGTCTCCATCTCATCGGTTGAACATTTCTAGTTAGATCCTAAGTTGTTTGAACTTTAACAATAAATACACAACTTTCCATTTTTTTTAAATATTTCAATATTTTATTTAAAATAGGTAAAAATCGAAAAAGAATATTGTGATATAATATTCTCAAACGTTATATTTCGATGCCACAAATATTCTCTCTAATAAATTTTTGTTAGCGTGAGAGAAATTTTGTCCAATATTATCGAATTTGGATGAGATGCTTTTATTCAATTCATTTTGGAATTTAATTCCTTCTCTTATTAACTTTATTTATTTAAAATTGAGTAGAATCGAATTAACTCGAATTTAGAATTTATTATTAATTTTAAAATATATATTTTTGCTCACCATACAATTATGCATGTATATATTTATTTTATTCGTTTATTATTTATTCTCGCACCACTCTTAAAAATAATTTATAACTATTTGAAGGTAATTTTTCATAATATATATTAAAATTAGGTTACAAATTTAAATTAAATATTTGAAAACAAATAAATAGATTCCACTCTTATTAACAACAAGAATTTGAATAAATGAACCAAACAATTGGAATGAACCCAACTCGAAAAATATATGATTGGGTTGGGTTCATAATTTAAATAATGGTTGTTTGGGTCGAAAATTCTATAGCCTGAACAATCGGGTTAAGTTTAAAAAATGTTCAAACTCGATCCAACTCAACCTACAAACACTTTTAATACAAACCAACACTAGTCACGAGAGGAAACTTTGATTAATAGAATCACAGACTTAGCTCAGTCCAACCATCCAAGCTTTTGTTGCTTTGCTTTTGTTGAAGCAAGGACCCTTGAATCAAACAACTTAACACCTCCTTACCCAGCTAGAAATAAATTTAGAAACCTTGTTATAAATTGAGTCACTCAATTAGGATTGAAGGGCTCAGAGGCCATCTATAACAAGGGTATGAAAAATGAATGACTTAGAAATGAAAAAAATGATGCTCAAATTTCGAAGGGTAAAAGTCTCAATTGAGTCTTGTTTTCATTCATCACCAATCTACCTTTTACATAGTAATTTATGGGTATTCATAGTCTTCGGCAAAAGAAACTTTCAATTCTTCAAATGCTCACAAGTCATAATATAATCGTGATCCTTTAAATCAACAGAAGAGTCAATTTGACCAATGGCTTCCACCCTTTTGTCCCTTACAAGAATGATGAAATTAAAAAAATAATAAAGTTTTCTAACCACTTATCAATCAAACTGCAATTTATAGTAACTTCATCCACTACTTCACGTGCAAATATTCACTTTTGAATTTCTAAATGGTCATTTCTCAATCAAATCAGCTTGTAACACATGAAATAATGGTTGAACCGAGTCTATCCAATCTTGTAGATGAAGAATGAATGCTTGTTGAATCTTCATGGACTTGAATCATGTAATGGGTCTAGTTGAAACATTTGGAACACCGTGTTCCTTATCAATATTCGTACCTACTTTTTCTTTCTTAGAGTTCGTTCAGTTCGATACACCGAACCTAAATATTATTTTAACAAATTGTTCGATCTATCATAGGTTGATCTTACATGGTATGAAAATGAGAAAAGATTGAGGTTAGTTGATTATTCATAGATAGAATAATAAAATAAAAGGGTGAAAAGCAGGCCATGAGTCTTAGGGAAGAGGTGAGTGTCTCTTTTCTTGGGACATGGATTTTGGGTTTCTCAAATGCTAAATTATAATGTTTATATATCCTAAATATATTATCTTATAACATAATTCAACATTTTCTATATAATTATCTTTTTTGTTTTTATGTTGAATTACTTCAATTTCCCAACATATTTGCTCAAATCTTTAAAATAATAATAATAAAAAAAAACGTTGATATAATTATTAGTTCAGTATTTTAATTCATCGAAATTTGAACTAATATTTTAAATTTGGATTCGGTATCTTGTGGTCCTAACATTTATTTGTATTCTAAGAGTGAAGACTATTCTCACAAACCAACACGAGTCATTTCAACATGTTTTGTCACATGATGTCACATAATATATAATTTTGTTTCAACCAAAACACGCTTAACTATTTAGTTCCTGTGATTTAAGATTCGAAAATGAATGTGCATCTTATTAATATAAGTAGTAACTATCTATTATTTTGAGTATTTCTCAAACCATAATTTCATATCTTCAAAATAGTTACTAACGTTGTACTAAAAAAATTATTTTTTCATCCTTTTAACTTTTAAGAAAGTAATAATTTTGTGGTTAAATTTTGATTTATAATAATTTAGTTCATATTCTTTCAATTTTGTAATTACTCGGTTCTTAAATTTTTTCATGTTGTAATGATTTAGTCACTAATATTTAAAAAAAAGACCATCAAAATTAAATGTCGAGGTTTATTATTTAATAATAATTAAAATTATTGTGAGTAAATTGTAATTATCATAAAAGTTTAGAAATAAAAAAAATGACATTAGAGCTTTTGTTTTTTTTTTTTTTTGTACACAGCTTGATTTTATTAAAATTTTCGAATTATTTGTAAACTTTTATATTAATTTTTATTTAAATTATTGGATGAAGTAGTGAAAATTTGACGGTAAAAATTACAATATTTATCTAAGTTTACAGTTTTTAACCCATTAAATATAATTTTAGAGAAAAAAAAGAAAAATTTATTTACTTTGGGAGATAAATACATTTTTTTTTAAATATATATTTTTTTTTAATATTGAAATAGATATTCAACCAACTGAAATATATAATTTCAAAAACTAAAATAATATAATTTATTTTTTAAATTTATTCAAAATTAAAACGGAATATTTTTTTCACGTAACAATTATGTCATTGACGACCTTATTTTTAATAGGAAAATAGGGACGTCAAAATAATTTTTTTAAAATGTTAATTTTAAAAAATGAATTTAAACATTAACATATCCTAATTCACATTATTAGTAATTATACATAATTTTATAGAAAAATACCAAACCATTTAAATACAATAAAAGATAAAGATAAAGATAGAGAAGAATATGTAAAATTATATTGGTATATTCAATCATCGAAAATATCTTAAATTCGTAAAGAAATCATTAAACAACGGCCAAAAATCTTGCGTGGTGATCATGTGCCATAAATACTTCTAAAATTCTTTTCCTTTTCTATTTCATATGATCTTCGGCTTACAACTCCGTTTCCTTTTATGGAATTACCTTTAAGAATCTTCGAATTATAAATTCATCGCTATTTCTATCTTCTTCGCCAAGAAAGAAACCCATCGGAGAACCAAAAAGATTTAGCCTTTGAGTTTCATCAATGGAGTGGGTTCGAGGACATGAACTGGGTCGTGGAAATTTTGGGACGATCAGTTTAGCAAGACTCATAAAGGGCTTCGATCAGTTTCCGCCATTAATGGCGGTGAAATCCTCTGTTTCTGTTTCGGTGTCCTCTGTTTCGCTGAAGAACGAGAAGAAGGTTTTGGATCGAATTGGGAATTGCCCGCAAATCGTTACTTGTTTTGGTGATGGATTTAGTGTTGAAAGAGATGGGGAGAAGTATTATAATCTGTTCTTGGAGTATGCCAATGGCGGAAGCCTTGCGGATACTGTGAAACTCCACGGCGGTGGGTTGCTGGAATTTGATGTTCGACGGTATACGAGGGCGATTCTTTGTGGGCTTCGGCATGTTCATGGTAATGGGTTTGTTCATTGTGATTTCAAGCTTTCCAATGTGTTGGTTTTTGGGAATGGTGAGGTTAAGATCGCTGATTTTGGGCTTGCGAAAGAGGCCGCGGCGGCGGAAACAGAGGAAACAGAGGAGAAATTTGAGTGGAGAGGGACGCCGATGTATATGTCGCCAGAGACGGTAAACGGCGGGAAGTATGCGCCGCCGTGTGATGTTTGGGCGTTGGGTTGCGCCGTCGTGGAGATGGTGGGAGGAAAGCCGGCGTGGAGGGTTAAGTCAGAAACGGATATATTTGGGCTGATGATGATGATCGGAGTCGGAGACAAAGTGCCGGAGATGCCAGAGAATTTATCGGAGGAAGGGAAAGATTTTCTCCGTCGGTGTTTCGTCAAGGATCCGAGGAAGAGATGGACGGCGGAGATGCTTCTGAATCACCCATTTGTGGCCGGTGCCGGTGAGACTGTTACATTAAAAGAATCGAACCTGACAACCGAGTCGCCGACGGGTCCTTTCGACTTCCCGGAATTCGTTTGTTCTTCAAATCAACGTTGCGACGAGATGAATTTGTGTTGTTCTAGTTCCACGGCGGAGATGATGAATAGACTCCGACGGCTAGTGACGGAGAAGCCATTGGATTGGTCTGTTACAGAAAGTTGGGTGACAGTGAGGTGATGGAGAGAATTTATATTTGATTTGATTTATTTTTGGGTAGATAAAAGTAGGAACAGTAGAAAAAATATTTTTGTGAAGGATTATTCCACGCTTCTGTTCTGATTGCGAGACAGTTTTGTCACTCTGTAAATAATTATTAATGTAACGACAGAACATATTCAACTTGGAAATTGTATATATTTTATTATTATTATTATTATTATTATTATTATTTATTCGTAACAAAATCTGGAATATACTATTGCTACGAAAATGCCTCCAAGAGAAATTAGTTACGAATATATTCATAATGTAAGAACGAATTGAGTCTCTACGTAAGAATGGTATTAAAAATTACTGAGATGAGTAGTCCCTCGTTAGCTAATTAAGATGAAAGTTACGAGCTACAAGTAAGAAATACTATATTTATTGGTATAAAGTATTTCGAGGAAACCAAGAGTAGAGTAATGAGTGTTTATGCTTAGAGTGGATAATATCATATTATTATGTTCGATGGGCTCTAAAAAGGGAGTCAAGCCTCTACTAAGAGGAGACTGTTCGAGAGCTCTACAGAATGAGACTTTAGGGGAGGCAGAGTAGTCTACATTGGCTAATTAAAAAGAAAATTATGGGTTTATAAATAAGGACACCGTAAATGTTTGTTGAATCCACTGCACCGAAATGGTGGTGAGAATCATCTTATTTATAATCATTTATAGAATATGGTAAATTATAAATAATATTAGAAGGAAAGAATAATAAATGAATACAATATATTTGTTTTTAATAAAAAAGCAAATATGGTAATCCGTAATGTAAGGCAAATATCTAGATATTTATCTTATAATGAACGGTCAACTATCCCTAACATCCCCTGCAAGTTGAGCGTTGGATTTAAACGAACGTGAAGCTTTGACCTGAAAAATTCAAAGAGAGGTCGAGAAATACTTTTTGTTGAAAAATTCATGAGATCAGCGAGGAGTATGACACGAAAGAGTAAATTTGTTGAAGATAGCATTCATTTGGGGTCGTTGGGTTGAAAGTTTTGTTCGAACGTTGGTGAATATATATACCTATCAAAATATATAAAATATTTTTAACTATTTTATTATGTTATTTAATTTTAAATAAATAACTCTGGATAAATATTCTCTTTTTATAATTAAAATAATTTAAAATAATTTATTTTTCGTTTTGTGTAGTTTTAATATTTTTATTAATTATTATTTTTTGAATTTTTATATATGTAGAGGGACAGGAAATAAAGAACATTAGAACCGTTTCCCGCCAAAAAGCACAAGTTCTTCCCGCCATTTCGACTCCAAACCCTGACGCAAATTCGCACCAACAAAATCCAAGTTAACTCCAGCGCCGTCCGGATTAATTTCTAATCAGAAATGGCGGACGAGCAGCCTTCAGCCGCAAATCGCCGGAGGAGCCGAGGATCTGAGGCAACCGCTCGCCTTCAGGCTCTGGAACGTCTCAAAGCCATCCGCACTGGCGGCCGTCGATCAGAAGCCGGTGGTTTCCAAGTTAAGTTGGAGAACCCTATCTACGATACGATTCCCGAGGATGAGTATGATGCTCTTGTTGCAAAGCGTCGGGAAGAAGCCCGAGGGTTTATTGTTGACGACGACGGTCTTGGATATGGAGACGAAGGCGAGGAAGAGGATTGGTCCAAAGCTGGGATTTGTTTCTCTGATGAGTCTGATGGCGAGCCTGAGAAACCTAAGAAGAGGAAATCAGAGAAGAAAGAAGCGCAACCGAAGAAGCCCTCTTCTACTTCTCTGTCGGCGGCGGCTGCGATGATGGGGAAACAGAAACTTTCTTCGATGTTCACTTCCTCGATCTTCAGGAAAACGGGTAAAGATGATAAGGCTAAAGGGTTGGCTTGTGACAGTATTGTCGATGATGTGATTGCCGAATTTGCGCCGGATGAGACTGATAGAGAGCGGCGTAGAAAGGGGCAAATCGGAGCTACACCAATATCGAAAACATTTGCGCCTGTTCCTTCTATGAAATGCGAGGGAGTAATTGCTCAGAGTCTTAATTTAACTGGTGGATCTGAATTGGTTAAGGGTACTGTAAACGGGAACTCTGGAATGACCAAGGATTTCACAAACAGTGATTTGGAGTCTGTGCGAGCTGATATAGAGATCCAGGGAAATGGTGAAACTAAGAAATTTGATTCAAAGGATGATTTAGATTCTGAAATCAATCTGGTTTCAGTTGGGCAATCTCATAATCCTTCGATCAAGGAAGATGTAATTGAAGATAATATGCCAATTGTGGTTGAAACGAAGTCAGAATCTTTAGTGAAGAAGGAGCCGGTTTGTACTTTGAATGCTACGATTAGCGATGTAAAAGACCCAGCTTTGAGTGCCACTGCGGGATGGCAAGCAGTGAGAAGTGAAGGGAGTGGAAATGCTGATTCTGCTGCAGATACTTCTGAAGATAAATCCCATTTTGATATTGACGCTGATGGCTCTCTGCCTTTCTATATGGTTGATGCGCATGAGGAGCTCTTCGGTGCAAATATGGGCACCGTATATCTGTTTGGCAAGGTATTACTAATTTACTGCCCATCAATAGTAATCATTCGAACACTTGCAACTCATAAAATGAAAATCACTAGTTTACTGTCTATCAATACTAATTATTAGAACCGACTAGTACTAAGTGAATCCAGATGATAAGAGTGATCATCTTGATTGACTTTGGTCTCCTATCTTCTTGTAATAGGTCAAAGCTGGAGATACGTACCACAGTTGTTGTGTGGTGGTGAAAAACGTGCAGAGATGCGTATATGCCATTCCAAGTGCCTCTTTTCTTCATTCGGATGAGATGTTGAAGCTTCAGAACGATGCCGAACAATCCCAGCTTTCTCCTACAGATCTGCGTACCAAGTTGCAAGTAATGTTATCCACTCTTGTAACTGAATATGTTATGCTTGGTATCCTTTGGTCTCTCTGAAGAAATTTTTATCTTGCTTGCTTCTGTTAATGTATTTATACTTCACTTCTGTTAGGAAGTGACTGCAGGATTAAAAAATGAAATAGCTCAGCAGTTGCTAGATCTCAATGTTCCAACATTTAGCATGACACCCGTTAAGGTTTGCTAATTAAACTTTTGTTTATTTCATATATATAATTATGTAGTTGTACAATGCCAAATTTTGTTTTATTTTTTTGAATTACCAGCTTATTATGTATTTATTAAAAAAATATCATTACAGAGGAAATATGCATTTGAGCGTCAAGACATACCTACGGGGGAAAATTATGTTCTTAAGATTAATTACCCATTCAAGGTATGATACTTTTAATTTGAATTAAGATTCATCTTTTCAGTTTTTTAGTACAGTGAGATCTTGAACACCATAATTTGTAGTTCTTTGGAGGTTTAAATTCTTAAATTTCCCTTGGGAAGGCACATCTCTTAGTTTTCTTTTTATTGTTAATTTATATTTTTATTATCACTGCCATTTGGGAATTACGGACTATGGTTAAACTTGTGACAGCATCCCCCACTTCCTGCTGATCTAAAAGGAGAATCCTTCTGTGCACTCTTAGGAACACATCGCAGGTATAAATATCTTAGAATGCTCGTTTTATCTTTTCTAGCCATCTCACATCTTTACGTTCTATCAACTATATGATCATGTGCATTCAGTATACTTTCTTGATTAAGGGAATTGATGATTTTAACATGTCAATAAATGCAGTGCCTTGGAGCTTCTTCTCATTAAAAGGAAAATAAAGGGTCCCTCCTGGTTGTCAATTTCAAAATTTTCTTCCTGTCATGTTTCTCAACGAGTAAGACTGCTTGGACCTTTCATAATTTACTAATATTTATATACATCAAAGAAGCTAATACTATGATGATATTCTTATGAAGGTGAGCTGGTGCAAGTTTGAGGTGATAATTGACTCTCCAAAAGATGTTCAGATTTCAACTTCATCAAGCAAAACTTTGGAGATTCCTCCTATGATTGTCACTGCAATAAACATAAAGACCATTATTAATGAAAAGCAGAATGTCAATGAAATTGTGTCTGCATCTGTTATATGCTGTCAAAGAGCGAAGGTTAGTTATGAACTACTGCCACTGTTATTGATTATGTTTGCATTTTTCTTCTGGTGTGACAATTTTTTTTTTTTTTTTTTGGTTAAAAATATGAATTGGATTTGCCAATCAGCTATTAGATGTTTGAAGGGTTATGCTAGTGTACTTGATAATTGATAGAGTCACAGCAACTATATACCTCAGAGGAACATGGTCTACTTGATAGGAAAAATACAAACTTTCAAGTAGAATTGTTGAATCTTTACATTTTTTTTTGATCGATCTATCTGTATCTCAGAGTAGCATTATGTTGTGAATTCGTTATGATGGATGCATACAATTGAACTTTATGAATGAAATCAATTTAAGAATGAATGAGTTTTTGGAAGAGTTGTAATGACTACTTATAAGCTTTTGAAGTATGTATCTTCAATAGTTAAACTGTTGCTAATTATGGCAAATTTTTGTAAAATAATTATTAGCTTGTTTTTACTCTCCAGTATACAGATATTTATCAAAGTATATGGAGATTATTTAACATTATTAAATCTTCATCAACTACTGCTTGACATTTCAGATTGACGGTCCCATGTTAGCCACAGAATGGAAAAAGCCTGGTATGCTTAGACATTTTACTATCATCCGTAAGCTTGATGGAGGCATATTTCCTATGGGATTTGCTAAAGAGTCCACAGATAGAAATTCGAAGGCTGGATCAAATGTTTTAATCTGCGAGGGCAAGTAGGTTACTTAGTAGTATTGTCCTAAAATATTACTCTGTTTCTTGTAGAAAACTTCTCTCTTACTAGCAAAATTATAATATTAATATATATTTTTTTTAGGTAGTGAATGGAGTTATTTCATTCATTCTGTCCTATTGTTTTAACTAGAACTTTTCCCTTGCAGTGAACGAGCCTTGTTGAATCGATTAATGATTGAATTGTTCAAATTGGATAGTGATGTGCTGGTTGGACACAATATCTCTGGGTTTGACCTAGATGTTCTTCTCCATCGAGCCCAGGTACAATTATCAAGAAATTAATATAAACAAAGTAACTAAGTGTTTTTCTTTTTCCTTTTGAGAAGGAAACAAAAATTTTCTTTGAAATTGTTAAAGTTACAACCATCTTTGCATAGTAACAAACTCCTTGAGGAGTAAATAAACGTCCCAAGACCCCATAACATACAATCTATTCCCCCAGCAGTGCGTGCACACACCAAAGAAAAAGAAGAAGAAGAAGAAGAAGATGGCATCCATGATCCACTAAGAAGGAACAAAACAACTCTTTTGCCTTTAATTTTCAAAGTGAACTTCCTGATCATAAACCCCTAAAAGAAGCTTTAACAACTGCAAAAAATGAAAGGTTCTTTGCCTTTGGTGCCACAAAAAGAAGTATTCACTTCACTTGCGGTATAAACCTTAGAAAAAATAGTAGATACAGTATAAAACTTTGGAAAGCACCCCAGAATCTGGATCACAAACAAACGGTCTTGATGTAATTGAAATTCTCAAAAAGCTTCTAAAACTAACCAAAAACTACATATTTGACACTTTTACACCTTACTAAAAAATTATTGTATTTTCTTTTATTGTAATTTACCCAGAAACTAGTGTTCTATCTCTCTTTCTGTTTGAAGGTTTTTTCTTTATAGATTCATTCTTTCTTTTGACTTGGAACAAACGTAAGGTTAAGAGCTGACTTCTTCAAGTAGTCTATGAAATTACTCCAAAGTGAATGGTTCATCTGCACATTAAAACCCCCAATCTATTCTGAAGTTAATGTCTCTCAAGAACCTCCCGTTATTCATCTCATATTATGTCATTAGTACATGAATTATTCGTCTAAAAGAATGCTGATATATTGTGTCTTAGAAGATTTCATAGAAGTTATGTCCTAGATATGGTTCCTTGTTGCCTTGCTGACAAAATGACGAGAAAAGGTGCAATTTTACTTAGAAGTTTCTCTATTATATTACAGTTTTGCCGAGTACCAAGCTGCATGTGGTCCAAAATAGGTCGTCTTAAGCGGTCTGTTATGCCTAAACTTGGAAAAGGAGGGGGCATTTTTGGGTCTGGAGCAAGTCCCGGAGTCATGTCTTGCATTGCTGGTCGGCTCTTATGTGATACGTACTTGTCTTCCCGTGACCTATTGAAAGAGGTATAGTATATATGTTGGAGATGTATTGGTGTCATTTAATCATTTGGGTTTTGAAGCCTTGCTTTTATTCTTTCAGATTAGTTATTCTTTGACAGAGCTAGCAAAGACTCAACTTAACAAGGACCGCAAGGAAGTCACTCCTCACGATATTCCAAGAATGTACCATGCATCAGAGTCTCTCATGAACCTGGTGAGTTGAGGATTCTATATCGTTCCACTTGGTCTTGAAATCATTGTACTTGTTCGCAGTTATTACAATTTGGATAAAATAGTTGTGAATATTTGTTCCGGAGATGTGATAGCTTATAGTGTTTTGAAATAATTACTGTGTTAGAGTTCTCTTTATGTTTAAATATATGAGTCACAATTGGTGAAGCCACGAGAGCCTTTCATTGACTACCCCCGTTCTTTTTATTGATCAATAACTTGAACATGCTAGAATATTGCATATCTATAAATATTATCAGCCAAAGGCTTTTGACCCAAGCTAAGGCCTAAGTGCCACGAGTTCAAATTTACCATTTGGAAGTACTATAAACATTCAAAGTTTTGATGTTTTGCAAACTTGTGCCAGAGACGAAATGAAAGTGGGGGAAAAGTATTATTTTTTAATCCAACGGTGTACATTAACATCTTCCATAATTAACTTTTCATTATTATAACTATAAGTTTAGAGGGCTCTTGTACTCAGAAAAGGTTACAAAATTGATTTTCAGCTACAGAAAGGAATGAAGGTCAAAGTTTATGAACGGGTTATTTTTCTTTTTCTCGAATGGTAAACTAAAAGTTGAAATCTGTCACATTATTTGAATTTTCGAATTTTATTTCTCATGATGTTTCAATATTTCAGATTGAAATGGTGAGACAAATGCATGGTTATCATTGATAATCATGTTATATTTAAGTCTTCAAACTGCCTTATTCTCATGGTGTTTTAATATTTCAGATTGAATATGGTGAGACAGATGCATGGTTGTCATTGGAACTCATGTTTCATTTAAGTGTTCTTCCCCTTACACGTCAGTTGACTAATATTAGTGGTAACCTCTGGGGAAGAAGTCTGCAGGTAAGCCCTATAGACATATTTCATCTTGATTTCATTGCATAGTTTTTCTATAAAGTTATAATGAGAGTTTTACCCGTCTTGATTTGATGAAAATACTTTTTCAGGGTGCTAGAGCCCAGAGAGTAGAGTATCTCTTACTTCATGCATTCCATGCCAAAAAGTATATTGTCCCCGACAAGATTTCAACTTATGTGAAGGAAAAAAAGATGGTTAAAAAGAGAACGAATCATGGTTCTGAGGAAAAAAATCTTGATAATGTTGATTTAGATGATGCAAATATAGAAGCTCCCAATACTGAAAGTGGAAAAGGAAAAAAGGGATCCTCCTATGCAGGTGGGCTAGTCTTGGAGCCAAAACGAGGTTTATATGATAAATATATATTGCTCCTGGACTTCAACAGTCTGTATCCTTCCATCATTCAGGTTAGTCTGTTGGTCCCCTTAATGTTCATCAACTTCTTGCTGGTGTATTTTAAGCGTAGTACAGAGTGATCTAATTTAATTTGTGTGCCACACTTGTGGGAATTTGTATCTTGATCATGTAGGAATATAATATTTGCTTCACCACTGTTGAAAGATCTCCAGATGGTGTCATTCCTTGTCTGCCGTCTAGTAAAGTCACTGGAGTTCTTCCTGAGGTACATTATGCACAATTGGATGAAAACTAAATTTCTTCAAATGTTTAGGCTTAAGAAAATATCCTCAAGTCTTAGAAAATGATTTTTTTTTTCCTTCACTTTTCTTTTCTTTTCCATTGGTTGCTAATGTTCTATTTTCATGCTTGCACTTATGGGAAATGAGTGGGAACTGGAAATGTTATAATACATTTGGTGATAAAAAAATGATTATTACATTAATCTACAATAATGTGTTGGGCTAATTTTGAACCGTGACTGTCGCTATATAGCTAATTAAATGGATTGTTGTTGTAAGTCCATCCACATCTATGAACTTTTGGCACAACTGTTCCCATATCATTTGGGGTGACCATGAATATTCATTATGATGCTGTTTCAAAATATGACGTATGCATTGATAAAATATGTTAAATCCTTTGTTTTGCGTGGAGTTTGATATTTGTATTGTATTTAGTGGTTGGTGTTTGGATCTGAGTACTAAAAGGGCATAAATAAAGGGGGATTAGTTTCGATGTTGGTTTGGGTGAAGTAGGGTGGTTTTGTTAGTTTGTTTAAAATTTCAAGGGTTCTTCAGAACTTCTCTTATTCCAATCTGTTTGGGGTTCTTTTGGAAGGATGTTTCTTAGGGCAGGAGTGTAACCATATTCTCGTTTGCTGTTATTCAACCTAAAGGTGCTTCATTGAGCTATCATCTTGTTTGATTAAAGCATTTTTTTTTTCATGAAATCTTCTGAGATCTTCCATGTGATATTTGTATAGGAGTTGCAGTGTCGTAATTGAAATGTCTCTACCTTTATATAAGGTTAAAAGGTCAAGTTTTGAGTCCTGTATTATCTTTCTTTGGTCATTGTTTCAAGGCACGAGTTGCACCCAAGGAATGGTTAATGCATGTCATGGGACTCCTGTCCATGTTTTACTATCTTATATTCTTCCAATTCTTGGTAGAAAGAATTGGCAATGATGATACTCTTCACTTCTGTTTTCCACAGTTGCTAAAAAATCTGGTTCAGAGGAGAAGAATGGTGAAGTCATGGATGAAGAATGCATCTGGTATCAAGCTCCAGCAACTTGACATTCAACAGCAGGCATTAAAGCTCACTGCAAACAGGTATTTTTCTCCTCATGCTTATTTTTCATTCTTCTGTTACATATATCTTGTGTTCTAATCATCTTTTTCATTGTGCCTTAACATAATCCGGCAATGGTGATGCAGTATGTATGGATGTCTTGGGTTTTCTAATTCAAGGTTTTATGCAAAACCACTGGCAGAGCTTATTACTTCACAAGTAAGGGAATTAGGTTGCTTATGTTGCAGATTGGCAGTTCCAATTTATGCTAATCATGTCATAGATCACCCTCCCCTCTCCAGCATTCCAGGAAAAACACAAGAAAAAGAAAAAGAAAGAAAGAAAGAAAAAAAGAATCTACATCAACTTTCACTTATACTAATCTACTTATTTTACAGGGAAGAGAAATACTGCAGAGCACTGTTGATCTTGTACAGAATAATCTGAACCTAGAGGTTATAGTTGAACGCTGAAATCCTTAAATTATATAGATTTCTGCATAAACTCCATGCCCTACCGAGTACTTTGGACTCATGAATATATTATCTTTCTCATGACAGGTAATTTATGGTGATACCGATTCAATAATGATTCATAGTGGACTTGATGATATTGGTCAAGTGAAAGCAATTGCAGGAAAAGTTATACAAGAGGTGAGGCTGTGGGGTCTGGTTGAATTTTTCGAAGTATATTTGCATTTATTATGTTGGAAACCTACTAAACTGCTCTCTTGTCTACGGATCAAATTATTATATTATTGGAAATTGTGGAACTTTCCTGTTTGTGCCTTCTCATTTAGTATGCACAATTTGTATTAACACGCATGCAAAAAAAAAACCCTTTATTCTGGGTTTGAAATTTTGTCTTAAAAAATGCTCGATAATAGTTTTGAGGTCCATCTAAATCAGTCATAATTCACTGGAAGGCTTATATGAGGCAACACAAATAGGTTCCCTTACAGATCAAGACAACAGCATTTTCTTTTTAAATCTTTCCACTCATAATGTCAGTATTAATGCGAGGTCCTTTCCGTTTCTCCTTTTCCAGGTCAACAAAAAGTATAAATGTTTAGAAATTGATCTTGATGGCTTGTATAAGAGAATGCTGCTTCTGAAGAAAAAGAAATATGCAGCTGTGAAGTTGCAGTTCAAGGATGGAACGCCATATGAGGTAACTACAATGTACTTCCATTTGTAATTGGTCCCTTTTGGAAAATGGGAGATATACTTCCATATGAGGTTACTACAATATACTTCCATTTGACTTCATATTCAGGTTATTGAGCGCAAGGGTCTTGATATGGTTCGTCGTGATTGGAGCTTATTGTCAAAGGAATTAGGTGATTTCTGCTTGAGTCAAATATTGTCTGGAGGGTATGTCTTTTCCCTTGAGGTTTTTATTTGTTTGTTCTAAATGGAAGTTATTTGTTAGAAATTGCATTAATTTTACTCTGACCCCTCTCTTTCCCCATGCTTACAGGTCATGTGAGGACGTCACTGAATCGATACACGATTCTCTTGTGAAGGTAAAAAGATTACCTTTTCATGTTGCGATTTTGTGAATACTTCCTCTTTGAGATAGATGTACGTTGATGCTCAGAAAGTTGCTAAAATTTTAATTGGGCTGTGTTCATAAAATGGCAATTATCGTCAAACAACTCTGCAAAACGTCTTCCGCCCTCGAACCAAAATAATAATAATAATAATAATAATAAAATAAAAACACCACTGCTCAAAAGTGGAAAAGTAGAAAAAATGAATCTTTAAAGGTTTACAATCAATATTGTTTATGAAGAATTATTTGGGATTTAAATGAGCTAATTTTACACAGATACAAGAGGATATGAGGAAAGGGCAAGTTGCACTTGAGAAATATATCATCACGAAGACATTGACCAAGCCACCTGAAGCCTATCCTGATGCCAGAAACCAACCACATGTTCAAGTAAGCAGATGCTTAAACCTCAGCCAAATTATTTTATTAACGATTACATTAGTCTTGATGTATGATCAATGAACAGGTTGCACTAAGGTTAAAACAAATGGGCTATTCAACTGGCTGTTCTGTTGGTGATACGATCCCATATATAATTTGCTGTGAGCAGGTTTGTGCAATTGGTTTGGTATTTATTCCCGCATATGATGCTTTAACTGAAATTTTAACTATTTTACTTGGTGAACTCTGAAAGTAAGTAGAATACTTTTTTGGATAGAAAAGTTGGCAGTATATCATTAATGAGATTCTCTTTTCCTTTTTAATCCTTGCCTTGCTTTTCTGGTCAGGGATCTACTTCTGGTGGTTCTGTAGGCATTGCTCAGCGGGCTAGACATCCTGATGAATTAAAGAAGGAAGATGGAAAATGGATGATCGACATCGATTACTACCTGTCACAGCAGGTTTTCCTCCTGTTTTGTTGCTTTTAATTGCTTTGTCACAAATGATCATAATCTGTTGTTAATGCTATTCTAATGGTTTGATATTTTTAACATATGAACAGATTCACCCTGTGGTTTCTCGTCTATGTGCCTCAATCCAGGGCACTAGCCCAGAACGCTTGGCTGACTGTCTGGGGCTTGATTCATCGAAGGTAAAACATAGATCCTGCTAACTGAAAGAAGAAAAAAAAAAGTAGAGGGTTTCCTCAGTTTCGTTCCAATATTGTATTCGCACTTCTGAGGTACTGTGTACATGTTCAGTTTCAAAACAAATCAAGTGAAGTTTCCCGAAGTGATGTCTCCTCTTCCCTTTTGTGTTCCATAAACGATGAGGAAAGGTAATGAAATAGTTAATTCCTCTCCCTTCATACATCAATAAAATTCTTTCTTATATATATAAAAAGAAAGTAAATGATGATGAGGAAAGTTAATGATATGAATTGCTAAATTTTCAACCAATCCTATTATTTCCCTTGCATGTCGTACCTGTACTTATTATTCTCCATAATTCTTAGAACTTAAAAGTTTTTGTGGATTCTAAAATTATAACTTTGCTTTTGTTTAACCACTTGCAGGTATCAGGGCTGTATACCACTGACATTAACTTGCCCCAGCTGCTCTGGTACTTTTGAGTGTCCTGCTATCTTCAGTTCTATATACAAATCGGCAGATGGAAAGCAAGAAAAGGCAGTTGATGAACCTACAAGCAAATTTTGGAATAATTTGCGTTGTCCGAAATGTCCTGACGAAGCTAGTGCGGGTAGAATGACTCCTGGAATGATTTCCAATCAGGTGCCTATGCATTGCAATTTGATGCCACTTTTTCCAACCAATCAATCATTATGCTCTTTCTAGAGAACGTGTAGCATCTATATGTGGCTTTTTAATCTGCAAATGGTTATAAATGGTACAAGAATTGGACACCCGAATTGATTCTGGATCAAGTTTGGTACTACTCTTGAGAATGGGGTCTCAAAATTAGACTGTCATGTTGTGTGTCGCTAGGGAAGACTTGTTTCAATTTGGAAACTCAAAGTACCATTTAACAATATCACAATTTATAATGTCACAGGTAAAAAGGCAAGCAGAGAGGTTCATTTCGATGTATTATAATGGCTTACTGATGGTAAAATCCACCTCCTAGATTTTATGTGAGGAAATTATATTGTTAGTGAAAGTGTAAATCTCACAATTCTTTTGAATACTATAGTGTGAGGATGAAACCTGCAAATATGCCACACGTGCTGTCAATCTTCGAGTTATGGGCGACTCTGAGAAAGGAACCATCTGCCCAAACTATACCCACTGCAATGGGCGTCTAATAAGAAAGGTATTATTACATCATCTACTTTTCAAGCACTTATAGTTCTTTTACATCTTACGAGTTATGGTTCTAATCGAGATTGTCCCATTACATCAGTACACAGAAGTGGATTTGTACAAGCAGCTTGCATATTTTAGTCACACTTTGGATACCATACGCTGTATGGAAAAGGTTGTTTGATTCTCTTCATTCGCTTCTATATTCTTTAGTTGAGACAATCTAGACATTATCCACAAGCCATTAAGATATTGTATGTTTTATGCAACAGTTGGAGGTTCATGCAAGGGTAACTTTAGAGAAAGAAATGGCTAAAATTCGGCCAATAGTAGAGTTAGCTGCATCAACAATTCAAAGTCTTCGAGATCGCAGCGCATATGGTTGGGTGCAGCTGCAGGATTTTGTAGTTACAGTTTGAGTTTTTGCATATATAACCGAGGTAGGCATGCTAGATATCCCATTCATTTTACTTACTCTCCTCTACATCGTATATATTTGTCATATCGATTAATGCTCCAATAGAAAACTAGTAATTTTTGGGTTCCACCATTTGAATTGTTATTAACTCAAGTTTTATACATACGTGTAGTTAATTTTCTAATGATATCAACAAGATAGGTTTCCACAAATGGGTGAGAAAATGATGCAAAGATGGAGGTGTGTTTAAAGCAGGTACCTAATCTTCCAAATTAATCTGTGCCTGCAAGCGATTGTTATAGAAAGCGTTAACACGCCATATTTGCATCATTTTCTACTTATAAAGCAGACAGAAGTAACAGAGCGTTAATCAAACTTTTTTAAGTAATAGTTTTATTATTTTTATTTTCCTTAAAAAAAAAGCAAAAGATAATCTCAGGATTGATAGCGTACTTGTCATCATTGTGTCGAATTTCCCGACATCTCCAATGCATATGCCCTTGCTTAAGAACAAGTTTGCATAGGGTTGTTAGTTCCACCCGGTGCTCTTGGTGGATTAGTTGGGTTCTCACTCCCTCTGGTCATGCAATTTATAGCCATCGACACAGTGATGTGTCCTTTTTCAGTCTACTAGTGACGGTGCAAACTGTTTCAATCTCATGAATTCTCTAGTGTAGTCATCTGCAATTATGCACAATTTACAATTCTGGAGTCGAGCTACTTTCAAATAGTAGTATTCTAGCTTTCTATTAATCTAAAGTCCTATTATTTTCATAACATAAATCTCTTAGGCTGAAATAATCCATTAAAACATCCTCGCAAAACAATGTCATGAACTTATTTGTTTAATAAAAAGGTTTTTAAAGCCATACAAGCCAAATATTAAATAAAAAAAAATGTAAATATTAAAAATGACAACATCCCATATTTGTATCATGGTCTTTACTTGTAATCTTGTATTAGCTAGCTAGACAGGAGTGTCTTGCCTTTACCTGAAAAAATAGAAGTAGCATACGACTTGATGTTGTCGTTAGCTGTACAGAAGTGCCTTGCCTTTACCTGAAAAAATAGAAGTAGTACGACTTGATGTTGTCGTTAGCTTTACATGAATGTCTTGCCTTTACTTGAAAAAATGTAAAAAAATAGAAGTAGCACACGACCTTTACCTGAAAAAATAGAAGTAGCACACGACTTGAGTATTTTAAGAAATACCAATAAGTGACCTCACTATTGGGGTAAGAGAATGCAAATACATGCCACTCATGATTACAGATATATTGTTAAAACCATAATAGATGTGGCCTTCAGTTCAGACAAGTTGGATGTGTAGTACTTCCCTACACGCGATCCACACGTGCAAGCGTGAGGCCACCAAACAGTTCGCACATCCCCTGGGCCCATCATAGTCAAGCTAGTTAACTGTAGCCGAACGTCCAGAGGTTAGTAAACTCTCGAATATCATGTAAGGTATGACCATCATCATCATAGTGTACGCGTTCATACTCATTATCATAAATAGAGAAGTAACCCGATATAAATTAACATACAATATGCATGAGGTTCCTATATTTTTTTTCTTAAATTATTCTTATAACAGAACCTTATATATCATTCACAAATTACTCTACCTAACATGAATGCATAAACTTTCACACATTCACCATCAATAACATCATTTAGAGTTGTGTTAGAAAACTCTTCATTATAATGCAACAAGACATCTCGTATATGTACATCATCATAATATAAGATATCATCATATTGTGTCATATCGTCATCATACATCTTATATCATCATGCATCGTATATCATAATATCATCATAATGCATCATCATATTGTATCAATTCACATCATCATATCATCATAACATCATCATAATAAATCATCATTTCATATAAATTCACATCATCATATCATATAATTCATATCATTGTCATATTATATAAGGCTACATGGCACGTGCAAGGTTCAACAATCAAGTCTTCCGACCGAGCCAATAATAAGACTACTTATTTGGTTGGCCTTAGCCGACGTTCTCCCTAAACTCAAATACTTAATTCCGTCCCTTGAATTTGTTTCAAGTATCGTTGAGGTGTTTCACCCTATTAGAATATTTACTCAATAATCTTAGTAACGCCGAACACCTAATTTAATTTATTTCAAACTAAGGAAATAGCTTATATTGGCCTTAATTGCCTTAAATAACAAACAACTGTATAACAAATAATGCCAATTGAGACGTGGAACCATAATGGAATCACTAGAGTGATTGAATGAAAAAGTATTAAATTTGAACCAAAATAGACATTTAATAAAGCTGGTAAAGAGCTATCTACTCATAAATAAATGAAACCAAACATGAATCATAGTCGAAGAGATCATTCTTTTATAATCATTCACAAGTTTAAAAAATATTCATTATCGCTTCGTTCGACTCTTTTTTTTTTCTTTTTCGAATCTTTTCTACATTTCTTCCCGACAAAGACAGCCATATATGATACATCAAAAAACCTATATGACAATCAAAACAAAATTTAAAAGAACAAGAAAGACGTTGAATGTAATAAATGAAGAAGAAAAAAAGATAGCATATGATCGAGTTGGGTCGATTGAGATTTGATATTGTATCGAGGTATTAAACTCAAAGCATACCCATGTGGGATGGGGACAATGTTGTTTAGGTTGGGTTGCTTTAGGAAGATGTTCATTTCCATTTGTGGCTCAAATTTGCCAAACAAATTTTCATAGAGCCACTAAATATAGAGACTTGACATATATTGAAGTGACAGCTCCCAAGCTCATCTTGTTTGATAGGACAATTATTTTGGGGCACAAAGGGACACCCTCTTATGCCCTTAGACGACCTAGTGGAGGGCCTTACAAACCTAGGGGAATGGCCTTATTCCTTTATTTTGAGTACATGTTCGTGGTTATCTTTTAGTTAATGTGATGTCCCACGTTGATTGGAGAGGAGAACAAAACATCATTTATAAGAGTGTGGAAACCTTATCTTAGCAGACGTGTTTTAAAGCATTGAGGGGAAGCTCGAAAGGGAAAGCCCAAAAAAGACAATATCTGCCAACAGTGGATTTAGGCTGTTACAGTTGGTATCGACACTGGACGATGTGTCAGCCTTTTCGATCTTCCCCCGAAGGGAGAAGACACAAGGCGGTGTGCGAGTAAGGATGCTGGCCCCCAAATCAAAATTTTTACTCGGGAATCAAAATTTAAAAAAAATAGAAATAATATTTTGAAAAGGAAGTCATCCAAACAACCCAACTTTGCATCATCCCTCATGTTGGAGGCTGGCATGCATTTGGTTGAAGTTGAAGAACATGTAAACCAAAATTTAGGTGATCAGTGGTTGGACAAATAATAATTTATTTGATGGGCCATCAAACGGCTTTAGGGTTACTATTATTATTATTATCATTATTATTATTATTATTATTAAAAGGAAGTTTTAAGGTTATTAATGATATTTTTGGAAGTTTAAAAAAGTATTTTTGAAACAATTTTAAAGGTTTTAAAATATTTTTGAAATAAAATAGTCACAATTTTCCTCCAAAATTAATTATAATAATATTTTTTATTTTATTTTTGATTTAAAGATATTATTCAATTTTTGAAAATTTTGGTATAAAACAAAATATGAAGTTGATGGGTGCTTTTAATTTAGCCTCATTATTTCTATTAAAATTAAAAATAAATATTTTTGGTATAAAAGAAAATTTAATTGCATTAACTTACCTCGATTGCAAGCTTTCTAATTAAATAAAAGAAATAAATAACGTAAAATTTTTACCGTTCTACCCAACTCAATTCTTACTGTTCAAGTCTTGTGGACTAGATTTTCAAATACGAGATCGTCTTAATAGACTTAACAAATCGAAATTTCATACTTTCACAGTAGTACAATATCGTCGACTTTTAATCCAATCAAATGATTGTATTCGATTCCTTTGAAAAGAAATATTCGCCAATTTTTTTTTTTCTCGCTTGGAAGAGAGGACGAGACGACATTCACACCCGAACATTAGAAGAAAAAAAACGGATTGTTGTTTGGTGGTGGTGTTAGAAAACATTAGGAGGTAAAAGATTTTGAGTTCATAAGATTGTTTTGGAGATAAGAGCAAATAAGAGCAAAGGGTTTATAGGTTTTATGGAAAAATTAAGATGTTAACATTTGTGGTTGGGAATTTTTTTTGGCACTTCCCATGTTGTATTTTCCTGTGTTTGTCTCCACCCAACATCCTCATCTCTTAACCAAGCCCACACCACATGCTCTTATTAACCCCATCCCCATTCTTCCCAATCTCCCCTCCATTTTCCCCTTTATTACCACATATGCCATCTCTTTCCTCCCATTCTCCATGCCCATTTCTGCCATTTCACATGGGCTCTTGCTCATGAACTTCATGATTTGGTAAGCTGACAAGTAAATTGAAGCTGCTTTGAGCTGAAAAATTCAGTGGTTTTCGTTTCTGAATCTGAGTTAGTACAAAGAAACAAGAACAAGAACCAAAAAGATTGTCCTCCTGAATCATGATGATGATGAGGAACACATCATGAAGTTTAAGGTTGTTGTTGAATCTCTCCCATGGCTGATTCTGAAGCAGAGAAAGCTGGAGTTTGTTCTTCTAAGAATGAGCGTCTTTCCACAGCCATGAAAAGAACAAGTGAATGGTATGTTTTTTTCTTCTTCTTCTTCTTTAATGGAAATTCTTACAGTTCCTGTTATTATAGGATTGTTTTTGTTTGTGTTAAGGATTTTTTCCCAAGAGATTCCAAGTGATGTCACAGTTCATGTTGGAGAAGCCTCTTTCTCCTTGCATAAGGTAAAAAAAACAGTAAATTTTGATGTTTTTAAGGTATGGGAAGTGAATTGTGTTGTTGTTTGCAGTTCCCACTAGTTTCAAAATGTGGGCTCATAAGAAAAGTAGTATCAGAGTCGAGTGATGGTGATCTCACAAGTATTGAGCTTCCTGATTGTCCTGGTGGGGCGGAGGCGTTCGAGCTAGCTGCCATGTTCTGCTATGGTATAAACTTCGAGATCGGCACCGAGAATATCGCGATGCTCCGGTGCGTGGCGGAGTATCTCGAGATGACGGAGGAGTATGCCATTGGAAACTTGGTAGGAAGAAGTGAGGCATACATCAATGAAGTTGCACTGAAAAGCCTTGCAGGGGCTGTGTCTGTTTTGCATATGTCTCAAACACTGCTTCCAACAGCTGAGAAGGTGAAATTGGTGAGCCGTTGCATTGATGCCATTGCCTTTGTGGCCTGCAAAGACACCCAATTTAGTATGGTTGATTGGTGGGCTGATGACTTAACTGTTCTAAGAATTGATATCTTCCAAAGAGTTCTTGTTGCAATGATGTCTAGAGGCTTCAAACATTACTCTCTAGCTCCACTTCTAATGCTGTATGCACAGAAATCACTCCGTGGCTTGGAGGTGTTTGCAAAGGGAAGGAAGAAATTTGAGGCACAACATGAGNTATTATTATTATTATTATTATTATTATTATTATTATTAAAAGGAAGTTTTAAGGTTATTAATGATATTTTTGGAAGTTTAAAAAAGTATTTTTGAAACAATTTTAAAGGTTTTAAAATATTTTTGAAATAAAATAGTCACAATTTTCCTCCAAAATTAATTATAATAATATTTTTTATTTTATTTTTGATTTAAAGATATTATTCAATTTTTGAAAATTTTGGTATAAAACAAAATATGAAGTTGATGGGTGCTTTTAATTTAGCCTCATTATTTCTATTAAAATTAAAAATAAATATTTTTGATATAAAAGAAAATTTAATTGCATTAAATTACCTCGATGACAAGCTTTCTAATTAAATAAAAGAAATAAATAACGTAAAATTTTGACCGTTCTACCCAACTCAATTCTTACTGTTCAAGTCTTGTGGACCAGATTTTCAAATACCAGATCGTCTTAATAGACTTAACAGCTCGAAATTTCATACTTTCCCAGTAGTACAATATCGTCGACTTTTAATCCAATCAAATAATTGTATTCGATTCCCTTGAAAAGAAATATTCGCTAATTTTTTTTTCTCGCTTGGAAGAGAGGACGAGACGGCATTCACACCCGAACATTAGAAGAAAAAAAACGGATTGTTGTTTGGTGGTGGTGTTAGAAAACATTAGGAGGTAAAAGATTTTGAGTTCATAAGATTATTAAGATGTTAACATTTGTGGTTGGGAATTTTTTTGGCACTTCCCATGTTGTATTTTCCTGTGTTTGTCTCCACCCAACATCCTCATCTCTTAACCAAGCCCACACCACATGCTCTTATTAACCCCATCCCCATTCTTCCCAATCTCCCCTCCATTTTCCCCTTTATTACCACATATGCCATCTCTTTCCTCCCATTCTCCATGCCCATTTCTGCCATTTCACATGGGCTCTTGCTCATGAACTTCATGATTTGGTAAGCTGACAAGTAAATTGAAGCTGCTTTGAGCTGAAAAATTCAGTGGTTTTCGTTTCTGAATCTGAGTTAGTACAAAGAAACAAGAACAAGAACCAAAAAGATTGTCCTCCTGAATCATGATGATGATGAGGAACACATCATGAAGTTTAAGGTTGTTGTTGAATCTCTCCCATGGCTGATTCTGAAGCAGAGAAAGCTGGAGTTTGTTCTTCTAAGAATGAGCGTCTTTCCACAGCCATGAAAAGAACGAGTGAATGGTATGTTTTTTTCTTCTTCTTCTTCTTTAATGGAAATTCTTACAGTTCCTGTTATTATAGGATTGTTTTTGTTTTTGTTTTTGTTTGTGTTAAGGATTTTTTCCCAAGAGATTCCAAGTGATGTCACAGTTCATGTTGGAGAAGCCTCTTTCTCCTTGCATAAGGTAAAAAAAACAGTAAATTTTGATGTTTTTAAGGTATGGGAAGTGAATTGTGTTGTTGTTTGCAGTTCCCACTAGTTTCAAAATGTGGGCTCATAAGAAAAGTAGTATCAGAGTCGAGTGATGGTGATCTCACAAGTATTGAGCTTCCTGATTGTCCTGGTGGGGCGGAGGCGTTCGAGCTAGCTGCCATGTTCTGCTATGGTATAAACTTCGAGATCGGCACCGAGAATATCGCGATGCTCCGGTGCGTGGCGGAGTATCTCGAGATGACGGAGGAGTATGCCATTGGAAACTTGGTAGGAAGAAGTGAGGCATACATCAATGAAGTTGCACTGAAAAGCCTTGCAGGGGCTGTGTCTGTTTTGCATATGTCTCAAACACTGCTTCCAACAGCTGAGAAGGTGAAATTGGTGAGCCGTTGCATTGATGCCATTGCCTTTGTGGCCTGCAAAGACACCCAATTTAGTATGGTTGATTGGTGGGCTGATGACTTAACTGTTCTAAGAATTGATATCTTCCAAAGAGTTCTTGTTGCAATGATGTCTAGAGGCTTCAAACATTACTCTCTAGCTCCACTTCTAATGCTGTATGCACAGAAATCACTCCGTGGCTTGGAGGTGTTTGCAAAGGGAAGGAAGAAATTTGAGGCACAACATGAGCATGAAAAGAGAGTTGTATTGGAAACAATAGTGAGTCTTCTACCAAGGGAGAAGAATGCACTCTCAGTTAGCTTTCTTTCGATGCTCCTCCGTGCAGCGTTATATCTCGACACCACCGTTGCTTGCCGGTTAGATTTGGAGAAGAGAATGGCTGCACAATTAGGACAGGCTGCTTTGGATGACCTTTTGATTCCCTCTTATGCCTTCACTGGTGATACATTGTTCGACGTCGACACCGCACAACGAATCATGGTGAATTATCTCGATCTCGAACTCGAACTCGATGCAAATGAGGAACAACGTGTTCCCTCTTCTTCATCATCAGGCGAGCTTCAAAGGGTGGGAAGATTAATGGAGAATTATGTTGCTGAAATCGCCTCGGACCGCAACTTATCGGTGTCGAAATTCATTAATATTGCTGAGCTTATCCCTGAACAATCAAGAGTTACAGAAGATGGAATGTATAGGGCCATAGATATCTACTTGAAGGTGAAACAACTATCATCTCTATAACTTAATTTCAAACTCAAAGTAGCTTTATCATAACAGGGGTATTAATTTAATAGGCTCATCCTGCATTGAGTGATATGGAAAGGAAGAAAGTGTGCAGTTTAATGGAGTGCCAGAAGCTATCAAGAGAGGCATGCGCCCATGCCGCACAGAACGATCGCCTTCCTGTTCAAACAGTGGTGCAGGTGCTATATTATGAGCAGCAGCGCCTCCGAGATGTCATGAATGGTGGTGTGGCCGAAGTGAAGCTGCCTGCAGCACCTGCTAAATTGAACATATACTCCAATGAAACAGCAGCAGCCACAGTTTCAGATGAGCTCTCCCTTTTGAGAAGAGAAAATGCTGATCTGAAGCTGGAGCTAGTGAAAATGAAAATGAAAATGAGGGAGTTTGAGAAGGCATCACTAAGCAGCAGTCCACAAACAAACACAAACACAAACACAAACACAAACACTCAGCTGCAGGGAGACAAGCCTCCACTGCCCAAGAAATCATTCATGAACTCTGTGTCAAAGAAGCTCGGTCGCCTCTACCCGTTCGTGCGCACCGACGGTATCGCATCGAACACGAAAGGCCGAGTAAGGCCAGCCAAGGATCGGCGCCATTCCGTATCATGAATCATTTCAAAACCTCTATACAGCAGCATTGTGAAGAGTCTGGTTTCTTTGTTTTTTTTTTTACTTTACTTGTTTCTTTGTTTGGCTTCCAAGGATTTGTANTACAGCAGCATTGTGAAGAGTCTGGTTTCTTTGTTTTTTTTTACTTTACTTGTTTCTTTGTTTGGCTTCCAAGGATTTGCAAGCTTTGTAATCTCTGTTATGTTGTAAATAATATTGAATTGTGACGAAGAACAGTGAGTATTAGTGGGGTCTGAATCTGAATAATTCAATCTCTTTTCTTTTGGATTAAAAAGCAAAGTGAACAGCCAACTCAACGCCCAACAGGGACAGAGCTGCAGAAACACCACGCTTTGGTCGGTTCTTCTGACTCAATTCTTCATGGAGCCTAAAACAATATGTTTCAGAATCAACTCTATTTCTCTTCCTTAATTTAAGCAAGCCCTTGTTCTTGTTCTTTTTGTGAGATCTCACGTACCGGAACAAAACACTGTTTATAAGGGTGTGGAAGGTGATACGTAATAGGCCAAAGCGGACAATATTTGCTATCAGTGGACTTGGGCTGTTACAAATGGTGTCAAAGGCACACACCAGGTGATGTGCCAGGAGGTTGAGCCCCGAATGGAGTGAACACGAGGCAGTGTGACAACAAGGACGCTGGGCCCTGAAGAAGAGTGGATTGGGGAAGTCCCACATGGATTGGAGAAGGGAACGAGTGCTAGCGAGGATGCTAGACCACGAAAGTGGTGGATTGTGAGATCCTATCTCTAGCAAATGCGTTTTAAAATTACGAGACTGATGGAATCTTCTGTTGTTGCAGTGGCAGACACCTACTGAAATAACACCCCCTTCTTCTGGTAGCTTAATTTGGCCAATTTAAAAAGAAACAAACGCCTCTTTTTGCTGCTAACAAATTGAACAAAAAACTTTGAGCTTTAAATAAGCAGCTGAACTGAACTGCTAGTGAATCACAGATGAAGTATTTAAGGATTCATTTCAAGATAGTTATTCATGTTCATTTTCGAGAACTCCGGTTGAACGACTCGTAAAAGTTAACGACCCAACGGAGCTAGCATTCTAACAAATGATTATCAAACAAGACCTAAAAGGCGGGCGATGATGATAATTATACTAACTTAGTTATAAACTTGTACAAAGAGAAGATTAGACGCCCAATCAGCCAAGAAAACTAAAAAATAAGCTAAAAAAAAGTAAAAACAATCCAGAACATAAAAGAATCAAAGTGTTTATGAAGTGAGATTAAGGGTTAGAGGTTGACAAAGCCATGGATTTGGATGGTGCTGTGAAAGCCTCATCTCATCTTCAAGAAACCCCACAAACCCCATTTCAGAGCCACCAACAAGCTCACCATGTCTGTAAAAGCTTCGACTTTTTTGAGCAGAGCCAGTGGTTGAAGACGAAGAAGAAGAAGAGAAGCAGCTCTTTCTTCTTCTTCTCCTTCCTCCACCAACTTGATTGCTGTAATTTGAAGGTCCCAATGTCAATTCAACCTCACTTTCTTCAATAAAATCACTCTCTTTTTCATAATCTTCATCTTCATCTTCATTTTTCACTTCCCATCTCTCTGTTTTTCCTCTGTTTTCTGTTATGTTCTTCATCAAAAGCTTCTGAATTCTGTACAATCTGTGGAGTTCATACACCTGAAAACAAGATTTTTAGTGTAAAAAAACACAAACCCAGATGAGAAAATGGCATAAAGAAACGTACTTGATGACGAAAACAAGATTTCTAGTGTAAAAAAACACGANAAATACTTCATAATTGTGTTGGCCAAATAATAATAATAATAATAAAAATAAAGATAATATCATTTCATTTTGTTACTTTTATTTAAAAAAATATTTTGTTTTAAAATAAATAAAACATCGACTCCCATTTAAACAAAGTTGATGGTTCAATTTNAATGGCATAAAGAAACGTACTTGATGACGAAAACAAGATTTTGAGTGTAAAAAAACACAAACCCAGATGAGAAAATGGGATAAAGAAACGTACTTGATGACGAAATGTCTGTTCGTGCTTTAACATGGCGTTCTTCATGTTCTCCTTGCTCTGAGATTCCTGTTCCGCCAGCTTCGCCATTGATGTGCCAATTTTGGAGCTTTGTTTTGGGTGTTAGAAATGGATGATGGAAGAAGGAGAGGTTCGGATTTTTGCCTAACAATGGAAGAAATATAAAAGAGAAACAGTGAGTGTTTATAAAACAGAAGGATGGCTGTTATGATATCATTAGCGANTGTTTCAGAATCAACTCTATTTCTCTTCCTTAATTTAAGCAAGCCCTTGTTCTTGTTCTTTTTGTGAGATCTCACGTACCGGAACAAAACACTGTTTATAAGGGTGTGGAAGGTGATACGTAATAGGCCAAAGCGGACAATATTTGCTATCAGTGGACTTGGGCTGTTACAAATGGTGTCAAAGGCACACACCAGGTGATGTGCCAGGAGGTTGAGCCCCGAATGGAGTGAACACGAGGCAGTGTGACAACAAGGACGCTGGGCCCTGAAGAAGAGTGGATTGGGGAAGTCCCACATGGATTGGAGAAGGGAACGAGTGCTAGCGAGGATGCTAGACCACGAAAGTGGTGGATTGTGAGATCCTATCTCTAGCAAATGCGTTTTAAAATTACGAGACTGATGGAATCTTCTGTTGTTGCAGTGGCAGACACCTACTGAAATAACACCCCCTTCTTCTGGTAGCTTAATTTGGCCAATTTAAAAAGAAACAAACGCCTCTTTTTGCTGCTAACAAATTGAACAAAAAACTTTGAGCTTTAAATAAGCAGCTGAACTGAACTGCTAGTGAATCACAGATGAAGTATTTAAGGATTCATTTCAAGATAGTTATTCATGTTCATTTTCGAGAACTCCGGTTGAACGACTCGTAAAAGTTAACGACCCAACGGAGCTAGCATTCTAACAAATGATTATCAAACAAGACCTAAAAGGCGGGCGATGATGATAATTATACTAACTTGGTTATAAACTTGTACAAAGAGAAGATTAGACGCCCAATCAGCCAAGAAAACTAAAAAATAAGCTAAAAAAAAAGTAAAAACAATCCATAACATAAAAGAATCAAAGTGTTTATGAAGTGAGATTAAGGGTTAGAGGTTGACAAAGCCATGGATTTGGATGGTGCTGTGAAAGCCTCATCTCATCTTCAAGAAACCCCACAAACCCCATTTCAGAGCCACCAAATTTTTTTTTTTTGGTCCACAATATTACAATTTCTCGTACGAAAATATCTTCATCATAAATACTTCATAATTGTGTTGGCCAAATAATAATAATAATAATAAAAATAAAGATAATATCATTTCATTTTGTTACTTTTATTTAAAAAAATATTTTGTTTTAAAATAAATAAAACATCGACTCCCATTTAAACAAAGTTGATGGTTCAATTTTTTACCGATTGGATCTAAAAGAAATTAATGAATTAAATCAAGTAGAAAGAAAAATTACGCTGACAAATGGGTTGAAAGTTAGTCTTAGGAGCATACCCGAGTTGGGTTGGATTTTCAGATTGTTCTATTTAAAACAAAATAAAAAATCATTCGTGCATGTTAAATTAATAACTAAAATTTGATAAAGTGTGAATATCAAACATTTTCGAGTTGATATTACAAATATTAATTTTTTTTAAAAAAGTAAAATATGATTTTGGATTGTAACCTTATTTTCGAGTTGATTAGGCTGAACCAATCAAAAAAATGTTAATAGTCTACCATTTTTTAAAAAATTCAAACGGAAACAAGAAAGATTTTGGTCAATTTACTGGGTCATATGAACATTCTTGAATGAGTTAAGTGTTCGTATCTCAGTTTCAACACGTAATCGAGTAACGTAACAAACAAGAAATTTTCGAGAAAAATGANACGCTGGGCCCTGAAGAAGAGTGGATTGGGGAAGTCCCACATGGATTGGAGAAGGGAACGAGTGCTAGCGAGGATGCTAGACCACGAAAGTGGTGGATTGTGAGATCCTATCTCTAGCAAATGCGTTTTAAAATTACGAGACTGATGGAATCTTCTGTTGTTGCAGTGGCAGACACCTACTGAAATAACACCCCCTTCTTCTGGTAGCTTAATTTGGCCAATTTAAAAAGAAACAAACGCCTCTTTTTGCTGCTAACAAATTGAACAAAAAACTTTGAGCTTTAAATAAGCAGCTGAACTGAACTGCTAGTGAATCACAGATGAAGTATTTAAGGATTCATTTCAAGATAGTTATTCATGTTCATTTTCGAGAACTCCGGTTGAACGACTCGTAAAAGTTAACGACCCAACGGAGCTAGCATTCTAACAAATGATTATCAAACAAGACCTAAAAGGCGGGCGATGATGATAATTATACTAACTTGGTTATAAACTTGTACAAAGAGAAGATTAGACGCCCAATCAGCCAAGAAAACTAAAAAATAAGCTAAAAAAAAAGTAAAAACAATCCATAACATAAAAGAATCAAAGTGTTTATGAAGTGAGATTAAGGGTTAGAGGTTGACAAAGCCATGGATTTGGATGGTGCTGTGAAAGCCTCATCTCATCTTCAAGAAACCCCACAAACCCCATTTCAGAGCCACCAA